>NW_026708790.1:425000-597500 GCF_902713425.1 Acipenser ruthenus
CGTTTTTTTTTTTATGCAGTACTCCTGACGAACTTCACCCATTGACCGCATCGTACTGGCTCTTAAGGTAGCTTGTGTTGGAGCAGCAGGACAAGCTCGCCATCCCGCCCGCTGCTTTCCTCTGCTTTCCTGCTCACCAAAACACAACGCACCCAGGGGAGAGATACCATGGTAAATAGGTAACCTATTTACCATGGTATCCCTCCCCTGCGGCGGCTGCTCTTGATCTCCGGCTGCTCTTGATCTCCGTGAACGAACCCGCTGTCACATTGAAGTGCTTGAAAACACAGCACAACATTCCCTAATAACACTTGCAATGCATTATGACTTCAAAGGTATGACTTTAAGTCTATGACATTATTATTTATTGATTTTATTTTGTTTTATTTCTTTGATCACCAACTGCCACCACAACACACTCGTTTTTTTTTTATGCAGTACTCCTGACGAACTTCACCCATTGACCGCATCGTACCGGCTCTTAAGGTAGCTTGTGTTGGAGCAGCAGGACAAGATCGCCATCCCGCCCGCTGCTTTCCTGCTCACCAAAACACAACGCACCCAGGGGAGAGATACCATGGTAAATAGGTAACCTATTTACCATGGTATCCCTCCCCTGCGGCGGCTGCTCTTCATCTCCGGCTGCTCTTGATCTCCGTGAACGCACCCGCTGTCACATTGAAGCGCTTGAAAACACAGCACAACATTCCCTAATAACACTTGCAATGCATTATGACTTCAAAGGTATGACTTTAAGTCTATGACATTATTATTTATTGATTTTATTTTGTTTTATTTCTTTGCTCACCAACTGCCACGACAACACACTCGTTTTTTTTTTTTTATGCAGTACTCCTGACGAACTTCAACCATTGACCGCATCGTACAGGCTCTTAAAGTAGCTTGTGTTGGAGCAGCAGGACAAGCTCGCCATCCCGCCCGCTGCTTTCCTGCTCACCAAAACACAACGCACCCAGGGGAGAGATACCATGGTAAATAGGTAACCTATTTACCATGGTATCCCTCCCCTGCGGCGGCTGCTCTTCATCTCCGGCTGCTCTTGATCTCCGTGAACGCACCCGCTGTCACATTGAAGCGCTTGAAAACACAGCACAACATTCCCTAATAACACTTGCAATGCATTATGACTTCAAAGGTATGACTTTAAGTCTATGACATTATTATTTATTGATTTTATTTTGTTTTATTTCTTTGATCACCAACTGCCACGACAACACACTCGTTTTTTTTTTTTTTTATGCAGTACTCCTGACGAACTTCAACCATTGACCGCATCGTACGGGCTCTTAAAGTAGCTTGTGTTGGAGCAGCAGGACAAGCTCGCCATCCCGCCCGCTGCTTTCCTGCTCACCAAAACACAACGCACCCAGGGGAGAGATACCATGGTAAATAGGTAACCTATTTACCATGGTATCCCTCCCCTGCGGCGGCTGCTCTTGATCTCCGGCTGCTCTTGATCTCCGTGAACGCACCCGCTGTCACATTGAAGCGCTTGAAAACACAGCACAACATTCCCTAATAACACTTGCAATGCATTATGACTTCAAAGGTATGACTTTAAGTCTATGACATTATTATTTATTGATTTTATTTTGTTTTATTTCTTTGATCACCAACTGCCACGACAACACACTCGTTTTTTTTTTTATGCAGTACTCCTGACGAACTTCACCCATTGACCGCATCGTACCGGCTCTTAAGGTAGCTTGTGTTGGAGCAGCAGGACAAGCTCGCCATCCCGCCCGCTGCTTTCCTGCTCACCAAAACACAACGCACCCAGGGGAGAGATACCATGGTAAATAGGTAACCTATTTACCATGGTATCCCTCCCCTGCGGCGGCTGCTCTTGATCTCCGGCTGCTCTTGATCTCCGTGAACGCACCCGCTGTCACATTGAAGCGCTTGAAAACACAGCACAACATTCCCTAATAACACTTTCAATGCATTATGACTTCAAAGGTATGACTTTAAGTCTATGACATTATTATTTATTGATTTTATTTTGTTTTATTTCTTTGATCACCAACTGCCACGACAACACACTCGTTTTTTTATGCAGTACACTCTTAGAAAAAAGGGTACAATATAGAACCCTAAAAGGTTCTATCTGCTGGTATAGATTTGGAACCATTTTGAAGTGCTATATGGAACCTTTTAAAATGGTTCTTTGGAAGAACCCTGCATTAGAGGTTTAATAAAGATCCACCATGGTTCTTATATTAATGGTATAATACAGAACCATATTGGTTCCTCTGAAGAACCTTCTATTGATTAATATAGAACCATAAGAGTTACACTATTGAACCTTACAATTAACATTCTATGGAGGGTTGTTTGGTTCATCTGAGAAAAAACAAATGTATACCGTTAAGAGCTCTTCACATCCTTTAGAATCCCCCAACCTCAGAAGTGTAAGTGCTTTGATAAATCACTCAATTCAGGATGCCAACAATTTATTTATTAAACATTTATATAACAATTTATTGTTTTTACAGGTTAAACCATTAGAGTAGTTTCAGGTTTAGTTATATACAGTTTTACACCGTTTTATTCAACCTGTGTGTTTTTAATAATTAAACCATATTATTTACACAGTGAAAAAAAGGGTCTCGCAGCAAACTGGAAAATAAATCTATGCATCCCACAGATTTTCCTGAAACTTACACAAAATACATTTTCAAGAACATGTAATAGACCTTGAAAAAGCTGAGATAAAATGTATATTGAAACTGATGAACGTGGGTTTCTTTTTTCTTATTTATTTTTTGGTGGCACAAATTAGAAGAGCTACAGTACAGTATTTAGATCAGAGCTTATTATGAGTTTATGATATCTATAAATTAAGACTGAATGTTTATTAGTTTTTTGAGATCAAAACTTCTATTAAAAACAATTTACATTTGTTATAAACAATTAATTTTCTAATCAGCCATTTACATTTAAAATAAATACTTTTTTTTATATGTACAATTACATTTTTATATCAAATATTCTGTTTTTGTAATCAAATTAAATAGTTGACACAATAAATTCATTTAATTTCAGATTAAATGTTAAAATGGCATTCCATCAGATCAATATAATTATTCCCCAAGTAAAAGTGCAGTTATTTGACTGTAAATCTTTAACACTGGCAAAGGTACTTTGTCAGAGATACTCAGCTTCATGAAGTACCTTTCCATGAAAGTCAGACAATTTTTTAGAGCTTTAGGATACTCAATGCCCAAGGAAAAATAAAGAGAAAAAATACATTCAACAGCAAGGGTGATATCCATTCCTGGTGATATCCATTCCTGAGTATCTCAATTCCATCAACACAAACAGAGATGTCATCTGCTGCCAATGGGCTTGTTGTTCCCTTGAAAACGATAGTTGGCGTAGATGATGGTGGTACCTGTATAGATTTTAAAATAATAATTAATAACTTTATTCAACAATAAATTATGTGAAATTGTACTTCAGCAGCATCTCACCATACCTACAAGCAGTGGCGGCTCGTGTGGTGGGGCTGCGGCTACTTTAAAGGGATTTCGTAATATTCCTCCCTTTAAAAACATTTTAACTGTCGGATCTCACTTAAAACAGCGAGGAACGTCTTAAACTCCTGTTAATTGCCTACAAGTCTCCCTCATAATTCATTAAGTACACATTTATGGCAAGCCAAATTAAGAGATACCTTTAAATATTTAACAGATATCTTTAAATATTTCAAAATATCCTTAAATCAGTTGAATATATCTTAAAATATTTTGAAATAATTAGAGATATCTTAACATATTTTAAGATATCTCAAAATGGTTTACAGATATCAGGAATTAATTTGGAGATATCTCAAACTCATTTTGAGATATCTCTAAATGATAATTTGACTTTGTATTTAACATTGAAAACATCAATTCAGTTAAGCTACATTTAAAAAGTAGAGCTCAATTAACTTACTTGGTCAACAACAAACAGATTTTCCCTCTCTCGAAACAAAGCTGGCAACAGCAACAATGCAGCATTCATTCTCAGTCCTACAAATAGGGTATCAGATCATATACAAAGTACAAAGCAAACGGAAGAATGTTGAGCAACCCTGGTCTGAGAGGTACAGGATCTTTGGCTTTGCATTCCACCAGTGCTCTCAGTTACATTCATGAATTCATTATTTGCTAAACTGCACAGATAAAGAATAGTTTAAATGATTTAAAGGTACCTAAAAAAAACACACACACACGACTGTAGCTCTCCAGGACCAGGACTGACCACCACTGATACAAACGTTATTGTGGATTGGAGCAAAAAAATGTTAAGAACAGTATCAACAAAGTTTCTAAAAATCTGTTCATGCAGGTTTTTCGCATTGGTTTTTATGCCCCTGTGAGAGTTAAATACCAGCTATCTTCCCCATGAAATATTATGCTCCAAGTGTATGAAATGAAGTTGCATCATTTTCTGTTTAATAGTTATTTATAGATCCTATTCTGAGATAGGTCAAAACAATTTGATGTACAATAAATATTTCTTATACATTACCATTTCCCTGTGTCTTATCTGAAGCATCTTCAATGTAGGACATCACAGTAGTTAGAAGATGCCCACTAGAAAGTCTGAAAATAGCATCTACCATTCTGGATAGGCCACTCATTAGGTTCCGTTCCAAGTTTACTCCAAAACGTAGTTCTACTTCGTGCAACAGCTAAAATACAGATGCTAAAGTTATTATTATATTTATTTATTTATCATATGCCTTTATCCAAGGCGATATACACAGCTGTAAAAAAGAGTTGAATACTTACAAATAATGTAGTAGTTAAAAAAATCAATAAATAAAACAAAATCAAACTAAACTGAATGCGAGCAGAAAGAAGTTGCATGGGAAAAACCAGGAGCAGTGGAGTTTTGTAAAAGCTGGAGCAGGTGGATTGCTGATGCAGAAAGGTCACCTAGGAGGACTAATTAAAGTGATTATACATGCTTATAACTAAAAATATTAATTTCTCATCAATCACCATAGTAGAATAAAAACTAGTACCTACCAGTTTAGGATGCTTTAGGAATGGAAACAGACCAAGGACTTCTTCAGTGGACTTCTTCTCCATCATTCTTTCCCGAGTGTGTACAGTTCTATTCATGCTGTCACATATGGCTTCAATGTTCGGCCTCAATTTCGTTATTTCTTTTCTTATGGAGTCCAAGTGTTTGGCAATACTATACTCGTCTTCTCCTGGGAACTCCTCACTTTGCATCTGCAATATGTATCATAACGTTAAGTAATTCAATACTTATGATCAGGCATTTACTGCATGTATTCTCTGTGCTTTTCTTTACTCTGGAAAAATGCTAAAGATCAAGTACTCTCCATGAAAGCCAATTAGCTAATAAACTACACAATCGCATGTATGTACATATATAAAGTATGTAATTCTATTTCAATCTATTTCTGTCAATGCAGATCCAAGAGTTAGGCTTACAGATTCTCTTCTCTTTTTCATGAGCGGTTGCTGTTGCTCTGGTGCACGCTTCCTTCCTCGACCCACAGCACCAAACTTTTTTTTCATGTCTTCTACAGTCTCCACTGAAATAAGTGTCTTTCTCTCTTTTTTGAATTTATTTCTCAGTATTTCAAGTAGAGTAGCCTGAAACAATGATAGAAAGTTAAACCTATGTCCATTATCTGGCTATAAAAAATACATATCAACTAGTAAAAATATATTTAACGCTGCATAATTTTGACAAATTAATGTTTATTCGACTACTTCTTTTATGAATATAACTACCAAATGTATACTCACATATCCAGTTTGGCTGTCATCCCTTAGAAATCTGTACTTACAGCACAAAGTACTTAGCACAGTACTGTACATTATGTGGTCTGGATACCTAAATATACAGATTAGAAAATAATATAGGCATATGAATTGTAAGTGAATTGTAAGAAAAATATATATTTGAGAAATAATGTCATGAAATACAGTTGCATTTTACAATTGCTTTAATTTACAAAAGAAACATGTTGAAAAGCATTATCAAAATGAATTTAATAAAACTTTTTCTCTTGAATAAAATATTGCTGTTATGATAGATTTAAAAAAAAAATAGTAATCATTTTAAAAATGAATATGCTATTTTATGTTATGTAATTATTCTAAAATTGGTTGCCTATGTATCTAAAACAAACACCGAAATCTCAGTTCTTACAGCGTATATTTGCTGAGGTCATCAAACAGAGTCTGTATTAGAGCTGCACGAAGGGCAGATTTGTCTTTTGATTTGAAACCAATGTCCTTTCTATCAAGGGCCATCTGTACAACTGGAGGAAATATAGGCAATGTATAACATGCGGTCCAAACATGAACACTTGTTGAGGTTTGTGGCACTTCTCTGCATTCTACTGGTAGCACCTTCTCTGAAACAATATGCTCATTTGCTTTTGTTCTATGAAAATACAAAAAACAACAAAAAAAACAATATTTCATAATTTTAATCACCTGAAAATATCTAAAGACTTGATATTTAAACAGAGCCTTATAATATAACAGCCATATTAATTTTCTACACAGAAGTTTAAAACCATACATTCCCAGTCCTCATTTTCAGGAATTAAACTAGCGAAAATACCTCTCTCTCTCTCTCTCTCTCTCTCTCTCTCTCTCTCTCTCTCTCTCTCTCCTCTCTCTCTCTCTCTCTCTCTCTCTCTCTCTCTCTCTCTCTCTCTCTCTCTGTGTGTGTTTCCATAAAGAAATGTACTCCCATATTATACATCTTTCTTACAATACAACATTACAATACAAAAAGCGTACTGGTAGTAGTAATTTATACTTTTCAAAGTGATTCCTGTATAGTATGTGGTATTTAAATGTAAATACTAAAACACAACAATAGACTAACATAATGTATAATATATTTGTCATTACATACCTTTTAAGGTTCTCGAGAGCCTTTAAAAATTTGACTTGGTCCTTCATAGTTCGGAAGATCTTTCCAATCATATGTTCTGTCAGACCTAAAAGAGTCTCACCATCTATTTCTTCACCTAATGAACAAAAAAACATAAAATTAATCAGAAAAATAAGCACCAATGTTAACCTGCCATTGTAATTAATATCACAGTTTTAAATGCAAGCAGTACCTTATACACAGTATGATGAGGTGCAATATATAAACATCCATCACTGTCTTCATAAGCATCTAGTGCATGGTAGTCAACTTCATTGCCAGGTGTTAATGTACACCACTCATGCAAAGCCTCTATTTTGAAGGCATGAAGGTGAGAATTAAATTCCAGAGCAAAATACAGTTTCCCACACAAAATCCATGTACACCTAAACTGAATGATATGCAAGATTTTGAAAAAAATGGGTAAATCCTCATGGACTACATCGACAATGAAGTAATCCTTGACTTCGTATTTCACGTGATCCACAGTTAGTTTCTTTACTTTCAGTATGGTTTCATCAGCTTCAAGTTCACTGGCTTGAATATTGCATTTTTCAAGAATAATGTCTTTCAAAGATGTAGATGATAGCTGAACAACACAAGACCCTTCTTGCTCATATGACTGATGCAAAGCATCTGCACAACAAAAATCCCAACACTGTCTTTGTTGATGTCTTTTTGCTAAAGTAAAGCAGATGTTCCGGAAGTTCCACACATTTCTTGCAAGCCGCTTAAAGTACTGGTGCTTTCCTTCAAAACGTAAGCACCAAAGTGATCAAAGTGGTCCAAATTCAGCTAGCAATCTGGGGTAGTGTACCAAGTAATGCAATTTTGGTATAAAATTACCAGGATACAGTCTATTAAATTCGCTGAGAAATTCTCCAATTAAAATCTGCAAATGTGAAAGTGACGACTTTTTCACAACAGGAGACATTACAAAGTCTACTATTTCACGCAAAGGCGTAGATTTAGCTAGGGACGGTAGGGACATGTCCCTACCAATGTCAAGGGACCGTTGAATTGTCCCTACCAATAATTTTGATAAATCTTAAACGTCTTTTGTCAAGTCATTTTATCTGCTCCACAAAGGGTTAACTCTCTCAAGCCTCCCGCCCCTCCCCCTCGTTAGTCCTCCCTCCTCCAAAAAAAACAAAACAAAAAAAAACGCTAATTTGATTGGCTTTGGCCCTTCCATACTGCATCACTGTAACACGGACTCAGTGCGTGGCTGACGTCAGGGACCAGCAGAGTGTGTTGTTTTCATTGAAGTGCGAAAGTGCACAAGGACTCGGGAGTGAAAGGTAAATCTCCGGGTTTAAAATAAAAAAAAAAATTCTAGTCATTCTTAAACGGTGTACATTGTGCCACAATTTTCACATTTATTTTAAAAAATAAGAATAAATATAATCAGTTTAATTCGATGTTTGTGTTTGTTGGTTAATGCGTTGTCATATTATTTCAATCCTCCTTCCTCCCTTTGTAACTAACTTACTCCTTGCTTGATATTTTTGTATCGTGTGTGTAAAAAGCGAACACGAACATATGTATTTGATTGAATGGACAGTGTGACTATCCAGGCGGCTAAATAAATGCACTATATTATATAGGCAGTAATAAAAAATATATAAAAAATCAAATTAATGGTGGGGGGGGGGGGGGGGGGGACAACGACAGATATACAAATAAATTTCAGTGTGGCGTGAGTAAAAAAAAGGTTGAGAACCGCTGGTTTAGGCTGGACTCTGGAAAGACGCTCATCTGAAGTTGCCGCTTGCCGGTCAGGCTGATATGAGTGTGAGCCACTGACTGAATGAAAGCCAGGTGCCGCGGCTGAAGGTATTGTCAGCTCGTCAGCAACATAGTTTGAGAGAATAAAGCTACCTACCTACCTACCTATTACGTTAGCGACCCATTGCTAGCTGCTAACCCAACGTCCTTGGTGGCTAGCTAGCTTGTTTCACAGCTAAATCATTATGTGTGTGTGTGTGTGTGTGTGTGTGTGTGTGTGTGTGTGTGTGTGTGTGTGTGAGAGAGAGAGAGAGAGAGAGAGAGAGAGAGAGAGAGAGAGAGAGAGAGAGAGAGAGAGAGAGAGAGAGAGAGAGTGTGCGTGAGCATGTTTTGATATCGTCATTCAACTAACGTTAGCTAATCACTTCAATTTGGCTTTAGGTGACTAAAGCATAATAGCAACCAAAAAAATAAAGATGGACATAAGGAAGTTTTTTTTACAAAAAGTCAAAGTGTAAGTAGGAAGATGTTATTAAAGTAATAAACACAATTGATAATGATTCTCATAGCAAATGGAAAAATAATTTACTAATGAAGTTAGCAGAGTCATACTTTCTCTCTAAACAGCATGCATCAATTTATCATTTTATCAGGCGAGTGAAGCAGTGCAGCCTGGTAAAAGCAGTACAGAGGCAGGTGGAGCAACAGGGTCGCAGGTGGGGTCTGTAATGGCTTAGTGATTATAACAGTGAAAGTGTTAGACTCAGTTTTGAGATATATTATTGTTTGAGGCACATTGTGATATAATAGTAGGCTAATGCTGTATAGTAATACTCAGCAAATAAAGTTAGCATAGCCATATATTTTCTCTCTATATGGCATGCATCAATTTATTATTTTATCAGGTGAATGAAGCAATGCACCCAGGTACGAGCAGCAGCACAGACACAGGAGTGGCAGGCAGAGCACGTGAGCGTGCATGTGCTCATGCTTGTAGCGCCAGGGGTATTGGTAGCTTACAGTAAGGCTGGGATAGGTTATAATTCAGGTTATTAGTAATTCTACAGCAGGGATGTCAAACCAGCTTCCAGGAGGGACACTTTATCATAGTGTTTTAAGTGTATACCAGACAACTTCATGTCAATCAAACTGTCCTCGAATCATGTCCAGCATTCATTTCAAGCCACCAGAAGTTACCATTTAATAGCTGTCTACTAAAAAATTTCTTCCCGGGGGGGGCATGCCCCCGAACCCCACTAGCGACCGTGACTCCGCCCCCCTACAAAATTGTGTCCCCACCAATGTTCAAACCAAACCTACGCCCTTGACCTCCGGAATGAAGCAACCGGAGGTGGATGGAAAGACTCAATATTGCAGCTACCGGGGCATGCAAGACTCCATATCGTAGATACCGGGCATGCAATTATATATATATATATATATATATATATATATATATATATATATATATATATATATATATATATATATATATATATGATGGAGAGGCATATTCCCATTCCCTTAATAGTTAGGATGGTATTTACTCGCGCATACACTCTAAATCTGGGGTTGATACTGTGGAGGAAGCTTTTAAGGTGCTTCGAAGAACCTTTTTACTAGGGTTCCATGAGGAACCTTACAAATAAGGATCTTTTAAGAACCTCAAGGTTCTACTTGGAACCTTTTATGTTTATTTACAAACTTACATGCATAATATTATATATATATATATATATATATATATATAATATGCGTGTCTGCATAATTTGTCTGGTTAAATAACATGCTAGGAATTACTGGTTTGCAATATCAATAAAAACAAAGAAATACTTTTTATAGAAACCCTTTATTACGGGTAGAGCAATAAAATAAATAAATACAGTATAGGAGTTATACTTTTAATTATAACACATAAATGCATACAAATAAAACAGTCTGTATATGTTTCATTACCCTTAGAATAACAACATATATATATTAATGTTATTTTATTTATTTATTTTTTTTGGATGTTTGGAGTTTTACTCGCGCATAGTTTTGTATGTTATTTCCGAATTTCTCCTTAGACATGTCTGAAGGGGACACTGTATTACTTAAAACGTGAATTAACGTATTAAAACGTGTTAACTGTGAGCAGTTACCTTGGGATTACACACCAGGTTCAGACGCATTGAATGGACTAATGTATCCGCAGGCGACCTAAGACTCACCGTTTCAACGGTGTCAGTAGTGCTCAACAGAAAATAATGCATACAGAAAAATATTGTATACTGGCCATGGGCTTTGGTTTTCCCCAGCGCCGTAACTAAGCATTTAGCTACCGGGGCATGCAAATATATATATATATATATATATATATATATATATATATATATATATATATATATATATATATATATATATATATATTTATAAATTGCATGGACCTCCGGAATGAAGCAACCGGAGGTGGATGGAAAGACTCAATATTGCCTCTACTGGGGCATGCAAGACTCCATATCGTAGATACCGGGCATGCAATTATATATATATATATATATATATATATATATATTATTGTTTTTTTTTTTTCTTTTTTTTTTTTTTTTTTGGATGTTAGGAGTTAGGATGGTATTTACTCGCGCATAGTTTTGTATGTTATTTCCGAATTTCTCCTTTAACATGTCTGAAGGGGACACTGTATTACTTAAAACGTGAATTAACGTATTAAAACGTGTTAACTGTGAGCAGTTACCTTGGGATTACACACCAGGTTCAGACGCATTGATTGGACTAATGGTATCCGCAGGCGACCTAAGACTCACCGTTTCAACGGTGTCAGTAGTGCTCAACAGAAAATAATGCATACAGAAAAATATTGTATACTGGCCATGGGCTTTGGTTAGCATACAGTGTCCCCTTCAGACACTAAACAGTGGCCTACAGTTTTATGTTTGTCTGAAAAAAACAACTACAATTGGTATTTTTAATAATCATTAACATGTTCATTATTTCAATATACAAACATGCAGTATTTTGCAATTATTTAAATCCAATCTTCTCCACTGCAGTTAAACTATGGTTGTTTTTCCTATGCACTTGACAGTGGTGGTGGGTGTTTTTGCCAAAAACTGCTTTAAGTGTGTGATGCAGTCTTGTAAGATTTATTGACATTATGTTGATAATCAGAACAACAGGGTTCACCAACCTCGACTAGGTCAGGGTTAACACAGTTGAGCTCAGATGAAACAGCCCATTTGCAATGTACAGTACTGGGTGGCTATTGGTCATTCAGCAGTGTGATGCAAATACCTGCAGTTACCACAAAGCGCTGACCTGAGCACACTTGCTCATTTGCTATTCTAGTTTTCTCCCTGGGATGCTCGTACTTAAATATTTAATATAAATGGACTTTAGTTGGTATATAGGGGGCTGGTGTCTATAGAGTTAACACAAACTGTTTTACAATTTCTGAAAATGAAATTAAGAAGTTGTGAGCGATGGGGATATAAATAGGCCCAATTAATCCCACACCTGCCGCACACCTTCTGTGAATGATGCAATTGTCAGCAAATGATTTACTGACCATCCCAATATAATTTAGGAGCAAAAGAAACATCTGTAATTGGCGTAATTACAGGGATTAATTATAGCATTGTTTCTTTACCGAATATCTCAATCGTCCTGCCTGGGGACAGACGTGAAGTTATGTATATATACATTTAGTGTGCCCAATTATTTTACCCCCGATTTTCTCCCCAATTTGGAATGTCCAATTATTTTTTCTCCTCATCGCAGCAATTCCTTACACAGCTCAGGAGATCCAAAGGTTCAGTGGGCGTCCTCCGATCCCACAACCAAACTATTATCCTCTTTTACACCCAGGAACTCGAGAGCGGATGTCAGCGAGCTACTGACCTCTGGAGGACAAAGGCCAGCCCTGCAGGTGTCCGCTTTTGAGCTCACAGGGCGCCTGGCCAGCAGGGTTCACTGTAGCGCAATGAGGAGAAACAGTCCCTTTTGTTTTTGCTTCCCTAACCCACGGGAGTGCCAGAGCCAATGTTACGCTCCCTTTGGAATTCACAGCGAAGACCGACAACTTTGCACAGCCAGGACGCGAACCTGTGCTGTATGACCACACAACCACGCTTTTACCAGGTGAGCCACTCGAGGACCCCCTGATAGTGTTTTTGAGGTTAAGATTCATTTAAAAGTTATAACTAGCTCTTTATTTTATATATATATATATATATATATATATATATTGCACCAGGATGACTGAACAAAAGGAAAAGTGAAACGAAGAAACTGTAAAAAGTGACGACTGGACACCAACCACTAAAAGCTGGTAATTTTAAACTTTAAAGAGATAGTTTATACCCTCTAAGCGGGCAATTTCTAATCTCTTTATTCATGCCACTGTCTGGTGCTCCAAGGGAGACTACAGTTGGATTTTTATACCAGCTCTGTTATCCCCAGCTGGGGATGAAATCCATTGCGAAGGGGATGAAGTGGAGGTGGCTGTACACACACACACACAATTTGTTACAAACTGTTTATCCAATTGACAGGAAACTTAGCATCAACATTATAGAGTATACATTAATGATAATATACAAGATTGTGAATGTCACACAGTTTTACATACATCTGGATAATCCCTCATCAGACTGTGATTAAACATTTCATTGCTAATTCTTATTCTATCCTGTACATACTGTTGATATGTCATGTTCATCGTTTAGAGTTTACGTGGCAGGAGATGTATATGTATACATAAGCATAGGCAAATTGTAAGCATGGCAAATTCTTTGTTGAGATTTAGTAATGTCTTTCTCAAAGAGACCCAAGTGTAAATGTTTGTCGTAATCACCATGGATAATAGCATTTACATAATGTCCCGTGACAAGAAATTACATCTAAAATACAAATGTATTTTTTCAGATTTGTAAAAAAAGACCTGCTTCTCCTGGTGTTGTATCCTTGCTGGACGGAGATGGTGAAGATGCTGGAGGCGGCCAAGCCAGCACAGTATGGGGTAGATTTGACAAGGGACAAGAAAAGGTAATTAGAATTACAACGTGATGTTTAGGAACCCGCATTAGAGAGACAGATAGATTCAAATTATTATTTTTCTCTGTCCCCTTACATTTGTATGCTGTTTGAAATCATATTTTTGTAATAATCTGTTTTCAGGATATGCCATAGACCTAGGTTAGATGAGCCAAAATGTCTTTATATCAGTAGTAACTGTGTATAGCCAGGTATACAATCGGAAACTTAATTCACTTTTGAGTTATTGTCTATGTTTGGTACACAGCTTATCTTCCTGATTTTATTTTTATTTTTTTTAACTTAGGTTCCATTACCAGTGCTGTCCCATAAAAATGAACCATTTTCCTGCCACATTGTTTCACCCTCTGGACATATCAATGATTCAGATCTTTTACACATATCCATCTTATATGGATGTTTTGTGTTTTGTTTATAAAAAATGTGTAAATGTGTAAAGGACTAGGGGTTGTGGTGTTTGTCTGAAGTAAGAGAGTGGTGGTGTAACATCAAATCATTTGCAGCACGAATAAGTCACAGTCACTGGCCATGTCATGCACACTTATTTCTAACTCATTGGTTGATCGAAAATAAGTTTAACATGCAATGGAGTAGTTCATTGGTTTTATACGCTCCCTTTAAAGATGTAATAAACAATCTCATCCAGTGGGATCTCTTTTCAGAGTGTGCAGTAGCAGAAGGGGATTGTGGGAATGTGTGGAGCTAAGGAAGGTAGAAGGAGATGCGCAGTAGAAACCCTGGGATATGTTTACACAATGAACTAATTTGTGGATGAATATCGTTGGTGTTAATTAAAGTTAATAAGACAAAATATTTTAGTGTAAAATTATACTTGATGGTGGGGTACTGCCTTTTTTAATTTTTACAGAGATGTCATTTTTTAAATCTTATTGCTATCTTACCAGAAGGCCACCTCCCCTCCAGACATTCCGATCAGAGAAAAGAGACAATTCGAAGCCAACCCAAAGAGACGTCCAAGACCTTGTCTGGCACTTCATTACCAAATCAATCAGAAAACATGTCACCTTCAGTTAGTCCATTTTTTTAATTTGTTTTTTAAAAATCAATTAAAAGATATTTAAACTTGTCAGTTTTTGTTTACATTGCATTATTTTGGAACTCTTAATACAATTATTGATAATTGAAACAACTTTGCAAATGCCATTACTATTTTTCAGATTCCTAGGATGAAACCGTTGGCCATAGCAACAGGAAAAACTGATTTAGCACACTTTGAAAAACAATATTGAAAATATTAAAACAATCAGCTCTATCACAATGACCTCAGTGAAACCCAGCGTGGTTGCGGGATGATACAAAATCCATTGTAATGAACAATAAGTGAAATGCCGGGGGTCCCGAGTGGCGCATCCAGTAAAGGCACTCCACGTGCAGTGCAGGATGTGCCCTATAGTCTGGACATCGCGAGTTTGAGTCCAGGCTATTCCTTTGCCGACCGAGGATGGGAGCTCCCAGGGGGCGGCGCTCAATTGGCCCACGCTTCGGAGGACAGCGTGTGTTTGTCTTCGCCCTCCAGAGTCAGCCCTGGGGTGGTAGCGGTGAGCTGAGCATAATAAAATAATTGGCCATTCCAAATTGGGGAGAAAATAATAAAAAATAATTGGCAACGACTAAATTTATAAAAAAAAAAAAAAAAAGTGAAATGCTTCAGTTTTTACAAGCTTGATTAATATGCCCCTATTTACCAGATAGAGGGGTCTACTATTCAATGGTTCTATAGAATGTTGACACACGCTGATGAAAAAATAGCACCATCTAGATTTCTTCCTTATCAAGCAACTAAATCAGACACCATATATCTTGTGATCGTAGCAGATTTTGCCCATTATGAGGATAAGTGATACCAAACATTAAACAAACTACATGGGAAGTTTTATTAAAAGGATTCTCACCTTTCCCCAGCATACAGCTGATCCTGTCCTAATGTGAAGGTGGATCCAACAAGTGACGTCGTGATCCTGCCAGTCGAAGTGCAGAAAAATCACAGTCAAATGCATGTTGGCCTGATAACCAAATATTGTTCTTTTTTTTTTTTTTTTTTTTAATCCTGCGCTAGTAAATCATGTATCTGTGTCAGGATAGCATATACAGCATGCTCATGCCTAAGTAAACAAACATTTTAAGAACATAAGAAAGTTTACAAACGAGAGGAGGCCATTCGGCCCATCTTGCTCTTTTGGTTGTTAGTAGCTTATTGATCCCAGAATCTCATCAAGCAGCTTCTTGAAGGATCCCAGGGTGTCGGCTTCAACAACATTACTGGGGAGCGGGTTCCAGACCCTCACAATTCTCTGTGTAGAAAAGTGCCTCCTATTTTCTGTTCTGAATGCCCCTTTATCTAATCTCCATTTGTGACTCCTGGTCCTTGTCGAAAAAGTCCCCTGGGTCGACATTGTCAATACCTTTTAGCATTTTGAATGCTTGAATCAGATCACCGCGTAGTCTTCTTTGTTCGAGACTGAATAGATTCAATTCTTTTAGCCTGTCTGCATACGACATGCCTTTTAAACCCGGGATAATTCTGGTCGCTCTTCTTTGCACTCTTTCTTGAGCAGCAATATCCTTTTTGTAACGAGGTGACCAGAACTGAACACAATATTCTAGATGAGGTCTTACTAATGCATTGTAAAGTTTTAACATTACTTCCCTTGATTTAAATTCAACACTTATCACAATATATCCGAGCATCTTGTTGGCCTTTTTTTATAGCTTCCCCACATTGTCTAGATGAAGACATTTTAATAAAGAACAAAAATAAAAAACACTTTGTTCTTGAGTTTATTTTGGTATCTTTTGAAATTGGTATTCTTCTTGTGTGTGTTTGTGTATATGCATGTGTGTGAAGGATGTGGGTTGGTGGGAGGGTGTTAATTTTAATGGATTTATGTCTTTTTAAGACAGAATGCTTTTGACAGCTGTTTTGTTGTGTTCACAAAGCTTTAACACTTGAGTAAGTCCTTGAGAATTTCATGCAATCTTTTAAAGGTTTTCTGACCTGTAAATTAGTCCTACAACCACACAATGTCAGTGGAGTACACCTAATATGTGTAATTAACAATAATTAAACATTACCAATTTTGACATGATGAATTAACACACAGAAAAGGCTAATGACTAATCAAGCTTTAAATCCAATTTCTTAAAGGCTTAAAAAAATTAGAGTGGTTATCTTCTTTCTTGGATTTGGGATTTCTATTATAATATTTTTATTTAAGTATTTCTTCAAGATATAGGCAGTGCCATTTACAGTGTGGCCCTGAATCTTGGATTACTAGCCTCCTTGAGGATCTTTAAAATACATATTCCTGCTCGAGCAATATTTTAAAAAAATATATCTCTGGTTGCAATTTGGTTTTTAACATCAGGGAAATGATTCATCTATATGCTAAGGGTTGCAACTTTAAGATCTCTTTTTTCAGTAATTTCAAATGTCTGTCTACTAAAGCCTTTCTATAATGTTCTAAAGATAAATGGCAGATTATGAAAAATATATTGTCGTCACAGTGCATGACTGCAAATGGGTACTGATGTACATTTTATAATCTGGCACAGTCATGTTTTTTTTCTTTTTCTAAAACCAAAAGCCTTGATTGCCTCAATTTCTATAGCTATATTTACTCATTAGCCAATAGTTAATGTGTTAATAACTTATTTATTCTTTAGATCAGTTTATGGGGAATTTGTATTTGGTCATGTGGACATCTGGAGGTTATAGGACGGACTGACTTATCATTATATATATATATATATATATATATATATATATATATATATATATATATATATATATATATATATATATACACACAGTGACACTCAAAAGTATTCACCCCCCTTGGACTTTTCCACATTTTATTGTGTTACAAATGGAATCAAAATGGATTTAATTAGGAGTTTTTGCTACTGATCAACACAAAAAGTGAAAAGTGAAAAATAAAATCTACAAATTGTTCTAAATTAATTACAAATATAAAACTGAAAATAATTGATTGCATAAGTATTCACTCCCTTTGCTATGACACACCTAAATAAGCTCTGGTGCAACCAATTGTCTTTAGAAGTCACATAATTAGTTGAATGGTGTCCACCTGTGTGCAATTAAGGTGTTTCACATGATTTCAGGTTAAATACACCTGTCTCTGGGAGGTCCCACAGTTGGTTAGTACATTTCCTAACAAAAACTACATCATGAAGATGAAGGAACATTCAAAGCAAATCCGGAATAAGGTTCTTCAAAAGCACCAATCGGGTAAGATATAAGAACATTTCCAAGGCATTGAATATCCCCCGGAGCACAGTAAAGTCCATTATTAAGAAATGGAGAGAATATGGCACAACTGTGAATCTGTCTAGAAAAGGCTGTCCTCAAAAACTGAGTATCCGGGCGAGAAGGGCACTAGCCAGGGAGGCCACCAAGAGGCCTATGGCAACTCTAAAGGAGTTACAGTCTTCCACGGCTGAGCTGGGAGACACTGTGCATACGGCAACAATAGCCCGGGTGCTTTACAAAACTGGCCTTTATGGGAGAGTGGCAAAAAGAAAGCCATTGTTGAAAAAAACTTGCATCAAATCTCGGCTAGAGTTTGCCAGAAGGCATGTGGGAGACTCTGAGACCAAGTGGAAGAAGATTCTATGGTGTGATGAGACCAAAATAGAGCTTTTTGGCCACAACGCTAAGCGCTATGTTTGGCGCAAGCCTAACACCGCACATCATCCTGAGAACACCATCCCTACCGTGAAGCATGGTGGTGGCAGCATCATGCTATGGGGATGCTTCTCTGCGTCAGGGCCTGGAAAGCTCGTGAAGATGCAAAAATTGCAGTGTCCAGATGTGCAAAGCTTGTAGAGACTTATACAAATAGACTCGTGGCTGTAATTGCTGCCAAAGGTGCCTCTACCAAATATTGACTCAAGGGGGTGAATACTTATGCAATCAATTATTTTCTGTTTTGTATTTGTAATTAATTTAGAACAATTTGTAGATTTTATTTTTCACTTTGACATTATGGACTTTTTTGTGTTGTTCAGTGGCAAAAACTCATAATTAAATCCATTATGCAGCTGATGCATAGTTCACTCACCCTAGTCTCTGTAAGTCCAGAAGTTACATAAATATTAAGTATTATTTAATCCATCAATACTTCAACATTCGTAAAAGATCTTCACTCCAAATCTCACTTTATAGGCTTTACAGTACACCAAACTGCTATATCATTCTCTTGCTGTTTTGTGAGGTTTTTGAAATTGAGAGGAGCCCTAAGCTAAACTGCTATATAACATCCTGCAACATGCTTGTGGTTCAGTGTTGAGCTCTGAAGATGAGGTCACTGCTGCTTGTCTGCCTGCTTGTGGTCACACTGACTGTGGCTATTCCTGCCCCTATGTAGAGGGGTCTGAAACAGACAAAACAATGAAGGTTGGTAGAAATAGATAAAATTGTATTCTTAAAACTATGTATTTATTTGCATTACTTATTATTTAAACTGAACAAAATTAACTCTAATGAAACTCGTATTTCTAACTTGAGACATAGTATCCATTGAAAGTTAATTTCTGCAAATATATGGTAGTTCCATTCAAGGTGAAACAACTTCTAACGTAAGAAAGAAAAACATTTTACTCACTTGCAGGCAATATTCCCATATTCTAGATATTTATCTTCTAGGGTAAAACCACAAGAAACTAATCCAGGTAGACCAGAATTTTAACTGAAGTCCTTATCAACCTTGCCTATATGTTGCTGCAGGTCTTCAAAGGATGTTGGGTAATGATTACTGTGAAAAACGTTTTCTCATTTCACAGGAAGAGCAATTCCATTCTACCCAGTGTAGGGACTGTGAGCATGTGTTAATGCCATTCATGCAATCTTATTAGGTGTGGCTGAAACACTGAAATAATAAGGAACTTGCAGCACTCTCCTCTCCCAGATCACCAAAGATGTTTTACTTTCTTTTTTTGTGTGTGTGCTGAAAGTCAATTTCAATTTCTTATGTATATTATACTGTATCTGGATAATCATTTAAACAAATCTTGTTATATCATGATATTTTAATATATTTTATATAAATGTTTTATTAGGCTGTGTGGTCCAGTGGTTAAAGAACAGGGCTTGTAACCAGGTTCCCGGTTCAAATCCCACCTCAGCCACTGACTCATTGTGTGATCCTGAGCAAGTCACTTAACCTCCTTGTGCTCTGTCTTTTGGGTGAGACGTAATTGTAAGTGACTCTGCAGCTGATGCATAGTTCACACACCCTAGTCTCTGTAAGTCGCCTTGGATAAAGGCGTCTGCTAAAATAAACAAATAATAATACTATTCTTTTCTTACCCAAGTGTGAACTATTTAAATAATATCCCTGATACCGATATAGTAAATGGAAGTGCACAACAAGTAAGGTTTATGAAATGATGTGGTTAGCCCCACCCACTTTAAATTATTTGGTTAACCCCGCCAATTGGCGACTCATGGCTTGAAAAACTGGTGGGGCACAGCACCCCCATCACCACCGCCCCCCCCGAAACAAAAAAATGCTCAAACCCGATGCCCGAATTTAACCATTTTTATGTAAACATTAAGCTAGCTTTCTAAGATTACCAGATATTTCATCACAAACAGTTCTACGCCAGATTGTCACAATCAAGAGAGCTGCAAACAACACTTTACAGGCAAGAGTCTCTTATCGACAGACAGCTACACCTGCACTAACCTGAGCGTTTGAAATGGAAGGATCGTCACACTCTTGTGCTGTTCGTAACATTCTGAACTACAGAAGAGTCAGGTTCGGTTTCTGTTGATGTCTCTGGCGTTGGAGGTTTAGCTTTTTTGTTGTAGAAAAACTCCAAACGTAGCTGTATTTTTGCCATTTTAACAGGGCTCAAATTCACTCCGTTTTAGCACATATTTTCGCTGACTGAAAAAGTGAAAGTCTCACACGAGAACAAATATAACGGTGAAGGGTCTTAGACACTCTTTGTTATGTTATTATGTTTTGAAAGTTTGAAATAAACTGCGCA
This sequence comes from Acipenser ruthenus, assembly GCF_902713425.1. Taxonomy (NCBI): domain Eukaryota; kingdom Metazoa; phylum Chordata; class Actinopteri; order Acipenseriformes; family Acipenseridae; genus Acipenser; species Acipenser ruthenus. The sequence goes on from NW_026708790.1 coordinate 445,761, forward strand.
TTTTTAAATAATAAACCCTGGCAACAGTGGCGTAGCCAGGATTTTTTTTCGGGAGAGGGTGGCAATGGTAACTTTTTTAAGGTGAATAGTCACAGTGGTGAAATTGGCAACCTGATTTCTTATTAGTGCATTGACGTTTTATTTTCGAAAAATAAAGAACTTTTTTTTTTTTAACAGAAGATCCAATAACCAAATACACTGTTGTGCAAAATAGTTAAAAAGAGAGATTCAGTTCAGAACACTTCCGTTTAAAAACTAAAAAGGAAATACGAAGCAAAGGACTTGAACTTTTAACATGCGCATCAGATTTCAATTTCACATTATGATAATAAGTAACTATATATAATTTCATTCGTACTTATGGTTGTTCATTTCACATTTGGTGTTCAAAGCAAAGCAAACCATTTTATTTAATTTCACAAATCCTGACTAATGTAATTACTCTTTGACTGACGCAGGACTGCCGATGGTACCTAATCTTCTGGAGGTTCGGGGGAGGAGGGACTTGTGTACACAGTTGCATTAACTACATTGTATAACTACAGCGCCTTTAAACACAAAAAAAAATGTACAAACAGCTGATCCAACAAAAAAACTTGGGTTGATTGACAGCAAATCCAACCACTCATTTTTTTTTGGTATCACACTGCACTGACATTCGCTGACGGACACGTTGTAGCCTAAACAAATAATCAGAATGAAAACAAGTAGGTAACCGAACTCAGGAATTGAAACAGTTTTGCCGGTTTTCTCTCAGCAGCGTCCAGAACTGTTTTCATTCTGATTTATTTCTTTAGTTATTCAATTAATAACAGGTTGTACATTTACCACTCCATCTCCAAGACCTGGATGGACTTGGTTACCGTCCCTTGATGAAGCTGGCTGCACAATCCGTGAAAAATAATAATCTTATTAGTAGGCTGGCTGCTGGAGAGGTCAGCTGGCAATAAGATATGTCATGAGGCGAGTGCATTCTATGTAAATACATAGGCTACTCATTACATAGTAGATGTCCTCTACCACATCTATGTGTGTAGTAGCTAGGCTACATAGCATATACAGTAATGATAGCATATATGTTTCATGCATCTGTGTTTGGGGTTGAGCAAGTACAGCTTGCTTATGTATTCTCATTGGTTGATAGCAACGCGGTAAATAAAAAAGTTCTTTCCGTGAGCGAAAAGAAAAATCAGCGCCGCCCATGCCACGTCCGCCCCGCTATAATGGGAAGCGAAAAATATAACAATATTGTAATTTCTTACACATGTTTCAGTGTGAACGACCCTAACACAGTGGCTAAGCCACTGCCTGGCAGAAATCTGGGGGGGGGGGGGGGGAACGGTGTCAGTAGTGCTCAACAGAAAAGAATGCATACAGAAAAATATTGTATACTGGCCATAGGCTTTGGTTTTGCCCAGCGCCGTAACTAAGCATTTAGCTACCGGGGCATATATATATATCCCGGGCATGCAAGACTCCATATCGTAGCTACCGGGGCATGCAATTATATATATATATATATATATATATATATATATATATATATATATATATTATTACTATTATTATTATTTATTTCTTAGCAGACGCCCTTATCCAGGGCGACTTACAATTGTTACAAGATATCACAGTATTTTTACTACAATTACCCATTTATACAGTTGGGTTTTTACTGGAGCAATCTAGGTAATGTACCTTGCTCAATTGTACAGCAGCAGTGTCCTACACCAGTGATTGAACCCATGACCCTCCGGTCAAGAGTCCAGAGCTCTAACCACTACTCCACTACTTGTTATTTTCTTTTTTTTGGATGTTAGGAGTTAGGATGGTATTTACTCACGCATGCAGGTTCAGACGCATTGATTGGACTAATGTATCCACAGGCGACCTAAGACTCACCCTTTCAACGGTGTCAGTAGTGTTCAACAGAAAAGAATGCATACAGAAAAATATTATATACTGGCCATGGGCTTTGGTTTTGCCCAGCGCCGTAACTAAGCATTTAGCTGCCGGGGCATGCATATATATTATTATTATTATTATTATTATTTATTTCTTAGCAGACGCCCTTATCCAGGGCGACTTACAATCGTAAGCAAAAACATTTCAAGCGTTACAATACAAGTAATACAATAAGATATATATCATTGCATGCACCTCCGGTTGAAGCAACCTGAGGTGGATGGTAAGACTCCATTTCGTAGCTACCGGGGCATGCAAGACTCCATATCGCAATTATATATATATATATATATATATATATATATATATATATATATATATATATATATTGTAGCGAGCACAGGGATTAACGGAGACACGCACACAATAGCTCTTTTAGGTAATGCAGTTTATTAAGCAGCTAACAGCAAGTCAGCGCCCTCTATGAACACACACACACAGCCCTTCCCCACACCAGAGCACTACTCTGCCTCTCAGGGTGACATTCACATATATATCAAACAACACCGGAAGGGTAATAACAATTACAGGGAAATGCATAGAACAGTACGCAAACTTTTACAGTAACAACAAATAAACACAACAACAATAATTCAGTTTCTCCCCTACCATAGTTCGTACTCCCAGCATCCACGGCTGCACATTAACCAAATGTAGGGGACTGGCTCTGGGCACAGCGCCCTATTCGACGACAGGTGGCAACGGCGAGTCAGTCCAGCCGTGCCCGTTACACAGCCCCCATCTTAGGGCCGAACGTCCCGCTGGCCCAACACTTAATGTCTCACAAAGTCAGAGAGTCCCGGGGGTGGTCGACGGATACGCTGGCCGCGCTGGAGCACAGGTGCAGCGGGCTGGGAGTCAGCTGGAGCCGGAATGCTCCTACCTGGGCCACCAGCTGGTGAACTATTCGGTGGTTGCAAGGGGGAAGCGCTTTCCCTGTCCTGGGAGCTGGCCTCCGGGCTGGCTGCAGGGACAACCGAGTTTGTTCCGGGGCGGTAGGGGGCCAAGCGGTCTTGGTGGAGCACAACTGCCCGGCTACGGGTCCGCAGCCGCACTCGAGAAGTCACCTCGGAGAGCCTCTCCAGAACAACACAGGGGCCCTCCCAGTTACTGGCCAGCTTGGGGCAGAGTCCCTTTCTTCGCCGAGGGCAGTGAGTATCGTATGCCCGTTTCTGGCACTGGCCAGCTGAGGTGAGGTGCTTCCGAGCGTAAACATGGGCAGTGTCCAATCGGTCCTGTAGCTGCTGGAGGTATTCCGGGCCGGTAGGTTCCGGAGTGTGGAGCTGAGGTGGCCGGCCAAACACAAGGTCCACTGGGGTGCGGAGCTCTCTCCCAAACATAAGAGCCGCTGGCGTGCACCCTGTAGATTCATGCACTGCAGTCCGGTAGGCCATTAGGACCAAGGGCAAGCATTGATCCCAGTCACGCTGGTGCTGGGAGGTCCACATGGTCAGCTGGGTGGCAAGGGTGCGGTTAAACCGCTCCACCAATCCATCGCTCTGTGGGTGTAGTGGGGTCGTCCTGGTTTTCTTAATACCCAGCCGCCTGCACACCTCACCAAACACCTGCGCTTCAAAGTTACGCCCCTGGTCACTGTGTAGCTCCTCGGGAACCCCAAACCGGCAGAACATGCCTTCCAGCAATGCCTCCGCGCAGGTAGTCGCGCTCTGATCGGGGACTGCGTACGCCTCGGGCCATTTAGTAAAGTAATCCATGGCCACCAGGACGTACCGGTTGCCCCCCTCCGTCCGTGGAAACGGCCCTAAGATGTCCACACCGACGCGCTCTAATGGTGCCCCCACCTGGTATTTTGTCTTATTAACTTTAATTAACACCAACGATATTCATCCACAAATTAGTTCATTGTGTAAACATATCCCAGGGTTTCTACTGCGCATCTCCTTCTACCTTCCTTAGCTCCACACATTCCCACAATCCCCTTCTGCTACTGCACACTCTGAAAAGAGATCCCACTGGATGAGATTGTTTATTACATCTTTAAAGGGAGCGTATAAAACCAATGAACTACTCCATTGCATGTTAAACTTATTTTCGATCAACCAATGAGTTAGAAATAAGTGTGCATGACATGGCCAGTGACTGTGACTTATTCGTGCTGCAAATGATTTGATGTTACACCACCACTCTCTTACTTCAGACAAACACCACAACCCCTAGTCCTTTACACATTTACACATTTTTTATAAACAAAACACAAAACATCCATATAAGATGGATATGTGTAAAAGATCTGAATCATTGATATGTCCAGAGGGTGAAACAATGTGGCAGGAAAATGGTTCATTTTTATGGGACAGCACTGGTAATGGAACCTAAGTTAAAAAAAATAAAAATAAAATCAGGAAGATAAGCTGTGTACCAAACATAGACAATAACTCAAAAGTGAATTAAGTTTCCGATTGTATACCTGGCTATACACAGTTACTACTGATATAAAGACATTTTGGCTCATCTAACCTAGGTCTATGGCATATCCTGAAAACAGATTATTACAAAAATATGATTTCAAACAGCATACAAATGTAAGGGGACAGAGAAAAATAATAATTTGAATCTATCTGTCTCTCTAATGCGGGTTCCTAAACATCACGTTGTAATTCTAATTACCTTTTCTTGTCCCTTGTCAAATCTACCCCATACTGTGCTGGCTTGGCCGCCTCCAGCATCTTCACCATCTCCGTCCAGCAAGGATACAACACCAGGAGAAGCAGGTCTTTTTTTACAAATCTGAAAAAAATACATTTGTATTTTAGATGTAATTTCTTGTCACGGGACATTATGTAAATGCTATTATCCATGGTGATTACGACAAACATTTACACTTGGGTCTCTTTGAGAAAGACATTACTAAATCTCAACAAAGAATTTGCCATGCTTACAATTTGCCTATGCTTATGTATACATATACATCTCCTGCCACGTAAACTCTAAACGATGAACATGACATATCAACAGTATGTACAGGATAGAATAAGAATTAGCAATGAAATGTTTAATCACAGTCTGATGAGGGATTATCCAGATGTATGTAAAACTGTGTGACATTCACAATCTTGTATATTATCATTAATGTATACTCTATAATGTTGATGCTAAGTTTCCTGTCAATTGGATAAACAGTTTGTAACAAATTGTGTGTGTGTGTGTACAGCCACCTCCACTTCATCCCCTTCGCAATGGATTTCATCCCCAGCTGGGGATAACAGAGCTGGTATAAAAATCCAACTGTAGTCTCCCTTGGAGCACCAGACAGTGGCATGAATAAAGAGATTAGAAATTGCCCGCTTAGAGGGTATAAACTATCTCTTTAAAGTTTAAAATTACCAGCTTTTAGTGGTTGGTGTCCAGTCGTCACTTTTTACAGTTTCTTCGTTTCACTTTTCCTTTTGTTCAGTCATCCTGGTGCAATATATATATATATATATATATATATATATATATATATATATATATATATATATATATATATAAAATAAAGAGCTAGTTATAACTTTTAAATGAATCTTAACCTCAAAAACACTATCAGGGGGTCCTCGAGTGGCTCACCTGGTAAAAGCGTGGTTGTGTGGTCATACAGCACAGGTTCGCGTCCTGGCTGTGCAAAGTTGTCGGTCTTCGCTGTGAATTCCAAAGGGAGCGTAACATTGGCTCTGGCACTCCCGTGGGTTAGGGAAGCAAAAACAAAAGGGACTGTTTCTCCTCATTGCGCTACAGTGAACCCTGCTGGCCAGGCGCCCTGTGAGCTCAAAAGCGGACACCTGCAGGGCTGGCCTTTGTCCTCCAGAGGTCAGTAGCTCGCTGACATCCGCTCTCGAGTTCCTGGGTGTAAAAGAGGATAATAGTTTGGTTGTGGGATCGGAGGACGCCCACTGAACCTTTGGATCTCCTGAGCTGTGTAAGGAATTGCTGCGATGAGGAGAAAAAATAATTGGACATTCCAAATTGGGGAGAAAATCGGGGGTAAAATAATTGGGCACACTAAATGTATATATACATAACTTCACGTCTGTCCCCAGGCAGGACGATTGAGATATTCGGTAAAGAAACAATGCTATAATTAATCCCTGTAATTACGCCAATTACAGATGTTTCTTTTGCTCCTAAATTATATTGGGATGGTCAGTAAATCATTTGCTGACAATTGCATCATTCACAGAAGGTGTGCGGCAGGTGTGGGATTAATTGGGCCTATTTATATCCCCATCGCTCACAACTTCTTAATTTCATTTTCAGAAATTGTAAAACAGTTTGTGTTAACTCTATAGACACCAGCCCCCTATATACCAACTAAAGTCCATTTATATTAAATATTTAAGTACGAGCATCCCAGGGAGAAAACTAGAATAGCAAATGAGCAAGTGTGCTCAGGTCAGCGCTTTGTGGTAACTGCAGGTATTTGCATCACACTGCTGAATGACCAATAGCCACCCAGTACTGTACATTGCAAATGGGCTGTTTCATCTGAGCTCAACTGTGTTAACCCTGACCTAGTCGAGGTTAGTGAACCCTGTTGTTCTGATTATCAACATAATGTCAATAAATCTTACAACACTGCATCACACACTTAAAGCAGTTTTTGGCAAAAACACCCACCACCACTGTCAAGTGCATAGGAAAAACAACCATAGTTTAACTGCAGTGGAGAAGATTGGATTTAAATAATTGCAAAATACTGCATGTTTGTATATTGAAATAATGAACATGTTAATGATTATTAAAAATACCAATTGTAGTTGTTTTCAGACAAATATAAAAATGTAGGCCACTGTTTAGTGTCTGAAGGGGACACGGTATGCTAACCAAAGCCCATGGCAAGTATACAATATTTTTCTGTCTGCATTATTTTCTGTTGAGCACTACTGACACCGTTGAAACGGTGAGTCTTAGGTCGCCTGCGGATACATTAGTCCAATCAATGCGTCTGAACCTGGTGTGTAATCCCAAGGTAACTGCTCACAGTTAACACGTTTTAATACGTTAATTCACGTTTTAAGTAATACAGTGTCCCCTTCAGACATGTTTAAGGAGAAATTCGGAAATAACATACAAAACTATGCGCGAGTAAATATCATCCTAACTCCTAACATCCAAAAAAAAAAAAAAAAAAGAAAAAAAAATAACAATAATATATATATATATATATATATATATATATATATATATATATATATATATATATATATATATATATATATATATATATAATTGCATGCCCGGTATCTACGATATGGAGTCTTGCATGCCCCAGTAGCTGCAATATTGAGTCTTTCCATCCACCTCCGGTTGCTTCATTCCGGAGGTCCATGCAATTTATAAATATATATATATATATATATATATTTGCATGCCCCGGTAGCTAAATGCTTAGTTACGGCGCTGGGCAAAACCAAAGCCCATGGCCAGTATACAATATTTTTCTGTATGCATTATTTTCTGTTGAGCACTACTGACACCGTTGAAACGGTGAGTCTTAGGTCGCCTGCGGATACATTAGTCCATTCAATGCGTCTGAACCTGGTGTGTAATCCCAAGGTAACTGCTCACAGTTAACACGTTTTAATACGTTAATTCACGTTTTAAGTAATACAGTGTCCCCTTCAGACATGTTTAAGGAGAAATTCGGAAATAACATACAACACTATGCACGAGTAAATACCATCCTAACTCCTAACATCCAAAAAAAAAAAAAATAACAATAATATATATATATATATATATATATATATATATATATATATATATATATATATATATATATACACACACACATATAATTGCATGCCCGGTATCTACGATATGGAGTCTTGCGTGCCCCGGTAGCTGCAATATTGAGTCTTTCCATCCACCTCCGGTTGCTTCATTGCGGAGGTCCTTTATTATTATTATTATTTATTTCTTAGCAGACGCCCTTATCCAGGGCGACTTACAATCGTAAGCAAAAACATTTCAAGCGTTACAATACAAGTAATACAATAAGAGCAAGCAATACAATAACTTTTGTTCAGGTAAAGTACAAGTTTGACAAACCACAATTCAATAATACAGCAGGTAATAGTGATAGTTACATCAGGATATGATTAAATAGTGATAGTTACATCAGGATGTGAGTAAATACAAAGTACTACAGGTTAAAAACTTGGCAGATTACAGTATTCTGAAGTACAGGATTAAATGCAGTAAAATAGGGGCTGATAAGAGCAAAATAAAGCACATTTACATGAAGGGTGATAGTGTCCCAGGATACAAACATAGGAGTTCTACAGGTGCTCTTTGAAAAGGTGAGTCTTAAGGAGGCGCCGGAATGTGGTCAGGGACTGGGCAGTCCTGACATCTGTAGGAAGGTCATTCCACCACTGCGGAGCAAGGGTGGAGAAGGAGCGGGCTTTGGAGGCAGGGGAGCGTAGCGGTTGTAGAGCTAGTCTTCTAGTGCAGGCGGAGCGGAGAGGTCGAGTGGGGGTGTAGGGAGAGATGAGGGTCTGGAGGTAGCTGGGTGCAGACTGGTCAAGGCATCTGTCCATGCAATTTATATATAGGACAGTCTTAGGTCGCCTGCGGATACATTAGTCCAATCAATGCGTCTGAACCTGGTGTGTAATCCCAAAGTAACTGCTCACAGTTCACACGTTTTAATACGTTAATTCACGTTTTATGTAATACAGTGTCCCCTTCAGACATGTTAAAGGAGAAATTCGGAAATAACATACAAAACTATGCGCGAGTAAATACCATCCTAACTCCTAACATCCAAAAAAAAAAAAAGAAAAAAAAAAAAAAAAAAAAAAAGAAAAAAATATATATATATATAATTGCATGCCCGGTATCTACGATATGGAGTCTTGCATGCCCCGGTTGGTGCAATATTGAGTCATTCCATCCACCTCCGGTTGCTTCATTCCGGAGGTCCATGCAATATATATATATATACACACACACACCAGGTTCAGACGCATTGATTGGACTAACTGTATATATAATTGCATGCCCAGTATCTACGATATGGAGTCTTGCATGCCCCGGTTGCTTCAGTATTGAGTCTTTCCATCCACCTCCTGTTGCTTCATTCCGGAGGTCCATGCAATTATATATATATATATATATATATATATATATATATATATATATATATATATATATATATATATATAAATATATTTGCATGCCCCGGTAGCTAAATGCTTAATTACGGCGCTGGGGAAAACCAAAGCCCATGGCCAGTATACAATATTTTTCTGTATGCATTATTTTCTGTTGAGCACTACTGACACCGTTGAAACGGTGAGTCTTAGCTCGTCTGTGGATACATTAGTCCAATCAATGCGGTTGAACTTGGTGTGTAATCCCAAGGTAACTGCTCACAGTTAACACGTTTTAATACGTTAAATCACGTTTTAAGTAATACAGTGTCCCCTTCAGACATGTTAAAGGAGAAATTCGGAAATAACATACAAAACTATGCGCGAGTAAATACCATCCTAACTCCTAACAACCAAAAAAAAATAAAATAAAAAAAATAACAATAATATATATATATATATATATATATATATATATATATATATATATATATATATATATATATATATATATATATATTTTATATATATATATATATATATATATAATTGCATGCCCGGTATCTACGATATGGAGTCTTGCATGCCCCCGGTAGCTGCAATATTGAGTCTTTCCATCCACCTCCGGTTGCTTCATTCCGGAGATCCATGCAATTTATATATATATATATATATATATATATATATATATATATATATATATATATATATATATATTTGCATGCCCCGGTAGCTAAATGTTTAGTTACGGCGCTGGACAAAACCAAAGCCCATGGCCAGTATACATTATTTTTCTGTATGCATTATTTTCTGTTGAGCACTACTGACACCGTTGAAACGGTGAGTCTTAGGTCGCCTGCGGATACATTAGTCCAATCAATGCGTCTGAACCTATTGTGTAATCCCAAGGTAACTGCTCACTGTTAACACGTTTTAAGACTTTAATTCACGTTTTTATTAATACAGTGTCCCCTTCAGACATGTTAAAGGAGAGATTTGGAAATAACATACAAAACTATGCGCGTTTTGCGAGCAGTTACCTTGGGATTACACACCAGGTTCAGACGCATTGATTGGACTAATGTATCCGCAGGCGACCTAAGACTGTCCTATATATAAATTGCATGGACAGATGCCTTGACCAGTCTGCACCCAGCTACCTCCAGACCCTCATCTCTCCCTACACCCCCACTCGACCTCTCCGCTCCGCCTGCACTAGAAGACTAGCTCTACCACCGCTACGCTCCCCTGCCTCCAAAGCCCGCTCCTTCTCCACCCTTGCTCCGCAGTGGTGGAATGACCTTCCTACAGATGTCAGGACTGCCCAGTCCCTGACCACATTCCGGCGCCTCCTTAAGACTCACCTCTTCAAAGAGCACCTGTAGAACTCCTCTGTTTGTATCCTGGGACACTATCACCCTTCATGTAAATGTGCTTTATTTTGCTCTTATCAGCCCCTATTTTACTGCATTTAATCCTGTACTTCAGAATACTGTAATCTGCCAAGTTTTTAACCTGTAGTACTTTGTATTTACTCACATCCTGATGTAACTATCACTATTACCTGCTGTATTATTGAATTGTGGTTTGTCAAACTTGTACTTTACTTGAACAAAAGTTATTGTATTGCTTGCTCTTATTGTATTACTTGTATTGTAACGCTTGAAATGTTTTTGCTTACGATTGTAAGTCGCCCTGGATAAGGGCGTCTGCTAAGAAATAAATAATAATAATAATAATGGACCTCCGGCACCGGCGTAGATTTAGCTAGGGATGGTAGGGACATGTCCCTACCAATGTCAAGGGACCGTTGAATTGTCCCTACCAATAATTTTGATAAATCTTAAACGTCTTTTGTCAAGTCATTTTATCTGCTCCACTCTCTCAAGCCCCCCGCCCCTCCCCCTCGTTAGTCCTCCCTCCTCCAAAAAAAACAAAACAAAAAAAAAACGCTAATTTGATTGACTTTGGCCCTTCCATACTGCATCACTGTAACACGGACTCAGTGCGTGGCTGACGTCAGGGACCAGCAGAGTGTGTTGTTTTCATTGAAGTGCGAAAGTGCACAAGGACTCGGGAGTGAAAGGACGACAGATATACAAATAAATGTCAGTGCGGCGTGAGTAAAAAAAGGTTGAGAACCGCTGGTTTAGGCTGGACTCTGGAAAGACGCTCATCTGAAGTTGCCGCTTGCCGGTTAGGCTGATGAGTGTGAGCCACTGACTGAATGAAAGCCAGGTGCCGCGGCTGAAGGTATTGTCAGCTCGTCAGCAACATAGTTTGAGAGAATAAAGCTACCTACCTACCTACCTATTACGTTAGCGACCCATTGCTAGCTGCTAACCCAACGTCCTTGGTGGCTAGCTAGCTTGTTTCACAGCTAAATCATTATGTGTGTGTGTGTGTGTGTGTGTGTGTGTGTGTGTGTGTGTGAGAGAGAGAGAGAGAGAGAGAGAGAGAGAGAGAGAGAGAGAGAGAGAGAGAGAGAGAGAGAGAGAGAGAGAGAGAGAGAGAGAGAGAGAGAGAGAGAGAGAGAGAGAGAGAGAGAGTGCGTGAGCATGTTTTGATATCGTCATTCAACTAACGTTAGCTAATCACTTCAATTTGGCTTTAGGTGACTAAAGCATAATAGCAACCAAAAAAATAAAGATGGACATAAGGAAGTTTTTTTTTACAAAAAGTCAAAGTGTAAGTAGGAAGATGTTATTAAAGTAATAAACACAATTGATAATGATTCTCATAGCAAATGAAAAAATAATTTACTAATACTTTCTCTCTAAACAGCATGCATCAATTTATCATTTTATGAGGCGAGTGAAGCAGTGCAGCCTGGTAAAAGCAGTACAGAGGCAGATGGAGCAACAGGGTCGCAGGTGGGGTCTGTAATGGCTTAGTGATTATAACAGTGAAAGTGTTAGACTCAGTTTTGAGATATATTATTGTTTGAGGCACATTGTGATATAATAGTAGGCTAATGCTGTATAGTAATACTCAGCAAATAAAGTTAGCATAGCCATATATTTTCTCTCTATATGGCATGCATCAATTTATTATTTTATCAGGTGAATGAAGCAATGCACCCAGGTACGAGCAGCAGCACAGACACAGGAGTGGCAGGCAGAGCACGTGAGCGTGCATGTGCTCATGCTTGTAGCGCCAGGGGTATTGGTAGCTTACAGTAAGGCTGGGATAGGTTATAATTCAGGTTATTAGTAATTCTACAGCAGGGATGTCAAACCAGCTTCCAGGAGGGACACTTTATCATAGTGTTTTAAGTGTATACCAGCCAACTTCATGTCAATCAAACTGTCCTCGAATCATGTCCAGCATTCATTTCAAGCCACCAGAAGTTACCATTTAATAGCTGTCTACTAAAAAATTTCTTCCCGGGGGGGCATGCCCCCGAACCCCACTAGCGACCGTGACTCCGCCCCCCCTACAAAATTGTGTCCCCAACAATGTTCAAACCAAACCTACGCCCTTTTATATATATATATATATATATATATATATATATATATATATATATATATATATATATATATATATATATATATATATATATATATATATATATATATATGTATGCCCCGGTAGCTAAAAGCTTAGTTACGGCTCTGGGCAAAACCAACGCCCTTGGCCAGTATACTACTATGCATTCGTATCTAGGTGTCTATGGTAGCTAGCGGTATACCGGCTCTTAAGGTAGCTTGTGTTGGAGCAGCAGGACAAGCTCGCCATCCCGCCCGCTGCTTTCCTGCTCACCAAAACACAACGCACCCAGGGGAGAGATACCATGGTAAATAGGTAACCTATTTACCATGGTATCCCTCCCCTGCGGCGGCTGCTCTTGATCTCCGGCTGCTCTTGATCTCCGTGAACGCACCCGCTGTCACATTGAAGCGCTTGAAAACACAGCACAACATTCCCTAATAACACTTGCAATGCATTATGACTTCAAAGGTATGACTTTAAGTCTATGACATTATTATTTATTGATTTTATTTTGTTTTATTTCTTTGATCACCAACTGCCACGACAACACACTCGTTTTTTTTTTATGCAGTACTCCTGACGAACTTCACCCATTGACCGCATTGTACCGGCTCTTAAGGTAGCTTGTGTTGGAGCAGCAGGACAAGCTCGCCATCCCGCCCGCTGCTTTCCTGCTCACCAAAACACAACGCACCCAGGGGAGAGATACCATGGTAAATAGGTAACCTATTTACCATGGTATCCCTCCCCTGCGGCGGCTGCTCTTGATCTCCGTGAACGCACCCGCTGTCACATTGAAGCGCTTGAAAACACAGCACAACATTCCCTAATAACACTTGCAATGCATTATGACTTAAAAGGTATGACTTTAAGTCTATGACATTATTATTTATTGATTTTATTTTGTTTTATTTCTTTGATCACCAACTGCCACGACAACACACTCGTTTTTTTTTTATGCAGTACTCCTGACGAACTTCAACCATTGACCGCATCGTACCGGCTCTTAAGGTAGCTTGTGTTGGAGCAGCAGGACAAGCTCGCCATCCCGCCCGCTGCTTTCCTGCTCACCAAAACACAAAGCACCCAGGGGAGAGATACCATGGTAAATAGGTAACCTATTTAGCATGGTATCCCTCCCCTGCGGCGGCTGCTCTTGATCTCCGGCTGCTCTTGATCTCCGTGAACGCACCCGCTGTCACATTGAAGCGCTTGAAAACACAGCACAACATTCCCTAATAACACTTGCAATGCATTCTGACTTCAAAGGTATGACTTTAAGTCTATGACATTATTATTTATTGATTTTATTTTGTTTTATTTCTTTGATCACCAACTGCCACGACAACACACTCGTTTTTTTTTTTATGCAGTACTCCTGACGAACTTCACCCATTGACCGCATTGTACCGGCTCTTAAGGTAGCTTGTGTTGGAGCAGCAGGACAAGCTCGCCATCCCGCCCGCTGCTTTCCTGCTCACCAAAACACAACGCACCCAGGGGAGAGATACCATGGTAAATAGGTAACCTATTTACCATGGTATCCCTCCCCTGCGGCGGCTGCTCTTGATCTCCGGCTGCTCTTGATCTCCGTGAACGCACCCGCTGTCACATTGAAGCGCTTGAAAACACAGCACAACATTCCCTAATAACACTTGCAATGCATTATGACTTCAAAGGTATGACTTTAAGTCTATGACATTATTATTTATTGATTTTATTTTGTTTTATTTCTTTGATCACCAACTGCCACGACAACACACTCGTTTTTTTTTTTATGCAGTACTCCTGACGAACTTCACCCATTGACCGCATTGTACCGGCTCTTAAGGTAGCTTGTGTTGGAGCAGCAGGACAAGCTCGCCATCCCGCCCGCTGCTTTCCTGCTCACCAAAACACAACGCACCCAGGGGAGAGATACCATGGTAAATAGGTAACCTATTTACCATGGTATCCCTCCCCTGCGGCGGCTGCTCTTGATCTCCGGCTGCTCTTGATCTCCGTGAACGCACCCGCTGTCACATTGAAGCGCTTGAAAACACAGCACAACATTCCCTAATAACACTTGCAATGCATTATGACTTCAAAGGTATGACTTTAAGTCTATGACATTATTATTTATTGATTTTATTTTGTTTTATTTCTTTGATCACCAACTGCCACGACAACACACTCGTTTTTTTTTTTATGCAGTACTCCTGACGAACTTCACCCATTGACCGCATCGTACCGGCTCTTAAGGTAGCTTGTGTTGGAGCAGCAGGACAAGCTCGCCATCCCGCCCGCTGCTTTCCTGCTCACCAAAACACAACGCACCCAGGGGAGAGATACCATGGTAAATAGGTAACCTATTTACCATGGTATCCCTCCCCTGCGGCGGCTGCTCTTGATCTCCGTGAACGCACCCGCTGTCACATTGAAGCGCTTGAAAACACAGCACAACATTCCCTAATAACACTTGCAATGCATTATGACTTAAAAGGTATGACTTTAAGTCTATGACATTATTATTTATTGATTTTATTTTGTTTTATTTCTTTGATCACCAACTGCCACGACAACACACTCGTTTTTTTTTTTATGCAGTACTCCTGACGAACTTCACCCATTGACCGCATCGTACCGGCTCTTAAGGTAGCTTGTGTTGGAGCAGCAGGACAAGCTCGCCATCCCGCCCGCTGCTTTCCTGCTCACCAAAACACAAAGCACCCAGGGGAGAGATACCATGGTAAATAGGTAACCTATTTACCATGGTATCCCTCCCCTGCGGCGGCTGCTCTTGATCTCCGGCTGCTCTTGATCTCCGTGAACGCACCCGCTGTCACATTGAAGCGCTTGAAAACACAGCACAACATTCCCTAATAACACTTGCAATGCATTATGACTTCAAAGGTATGACTTTAAGTCTATGACATTATTATTTATTGATTTTATTTTGTTTTATTTCTTTGATCACCAACTGCCACGACAACACACTCGTTTTTTTTTTATGCAGTACTCCTGACGAACTTCACCCATTGACCGCATTGTACCGGCTCTTAAGGTAGCTTGTGTTGGAGCAGCAGGACAAGCTCGCCATCCCGCCCGCTGCTTTCCTGCTCACCAAAACACAACGCACCCAGGGGAGAGATACCATGGTAAATAGGTAACCTATTTACCATGGTATCCCTCCCCTGCGGCGGCTGCTCTTGATCTCCGTGAACGCACCCGCTGTCACATTGAAGCGCTTGAAAACACAGCACAACATTCCCTAATAACACTTGCAATGCATTATGACTTAAAAGGTATGACTTTAAGTCTATGACATTATTATTTATTGATTTTATTTTGTTTTATTTCTTTGATCACCAACTGCCACGACAACACACTCGTTTTTTTTTTTTATGCAGTACTCCTGACGAACTTCACCCATTGACCGCATCGTACCGGCTCTTAAGGTAGCTTGTGTTGGAGCAGCAGGACAAGCTCGCCATCCCGCCCGCTGCTTTCCTGCTCACCAAAACACAAAGCACCCAGGGGAGAGATACCATGGTAAATAGGTAACCTATTTACCATGGTATCCCTCCCCTGCGGCGGCTGCTCTTGATCTCCGGCTGCTCTTGATCTCCGTGAACGCACCCGCTGTCACATTGAAGCGCTTGAAAACACAGCACAACATTCCCTAATAACACTTGCAATGCATTATGACTTCAAAGGTATGACTTTAAGTCTGTGACATTATTATTTATTGATTTTATTTTGTTTTATTTCTTTGATCACCAACTGCCACGACAACACACTCGTTTTTTTTTTTTATGCAGTACTTCTGACGAACTTCACCCATTGACCGCATCGTACCGGCTCTTAAGGTAGCTTGTGTTGGAGCAGCAGGACAAGCTCGCCATCCCGCCCGCTGCTTTCCTGCTCACCAAAACACAACGCACCCAGGGGAGAGATACCATGGTAAATAGGTAACCTATTTACCATGGTATCCCTCCCCTGCGGCGGCTGCTCTTGATCTCCGGCTGCTCTTGATCTCCGTGAACGCACCCGCTGTCACATTGAAGCGCTTGAAAACACAGCACAACATTCCCTAATAACACTTTCAATGCATTATGACTTCAAAGGTATGACTTAAAGTCTATGACATTATTATTTATTGATTTTATTTTGTTTTATTTCTTTGATCACCAACTGCCACGACAACACACTCGTTTTTTTATGCAGTACACTCTTAGAAAAAAGGGTACAATATAGAACCCTAAAAGGTTCTATCTGCTGGTATAGATTTGGAACCATTTTGAAGTGCTATATGGAACCTTTTAAAATGGTTCTTTGGAAGAACCCTGCATTAGAGGTTTAATAAAGAACCACCATGGTTCTTATATTAATGGTATAATACAGAACCATATTGGTTCCTCTGAAGAACCTTCTATTGAGGTTTAATATAGAACCATAAGAGTTACACTATTGAACCTTACAATTAACATTCTATGGAGGGTTGTTTGGTTCATCTGAGAAAAAACAAATGTATACCGTTAAGAGCTCTTCACATCCTTTAGAATCCCCCAACCTCAGAAGTGTAAGTGCTTTGATAAATCACTCAATTCAGGATGCCAACAATTTATTTATTAAACATTTATATAACAATTTATTGTTTTTACAGGTTAAACCATTAGAGTAGTTTCAGGTTTAGTTATATACAGTTTTACACCGTTTTATTCAACCTGTGTGTTTTTAATAATTAAACCATATTATTTACACAGTGAAAAAAAGGGTCTCGCAGCAAACTGGAAAATAAATCTATGCATCCCACAGATTTTCCTGAAACTTACACAAAATACATTTTCAAGAACATGTAATAGACCTTGAAAAAGCTGAGATAAAATGTATATTGAAACTGATGAACGTGGGTTTCTTTTTTCTTATTCATTTTTTGGTGGCACAAATTAGAAGAGCTACAGTACAGTATTTAGATCAGAGCTTATTATGAGTTTATGATATCTATAAATTAAGACTGAATGTTTATTAGTTTTTTGAGATCAAAACTTCTATTAAAAACAATTTACATTTGTTATAAACAATTAATTTTCTAATCAGCCATTTACATTTAAAATAAATACTTTTTTTTATATGTACAATTACATTTTTATATCAAATATTCTGTTTTTGTAATCAAATTAAATAGTTGACACAATAAATTCATTTAATTTCAGATTAAATGTTAAAATGGCATTCCATCAGATCAATATAATTATTCCCCAAGTAAAAGTGCAGTTATTTGACTGTAAATCTTTAACACTGGCAAAGGTACTTTGTCAGAGATACTCAGCTTCATGAAGTACCTTTCCATGAAAGTCAGACAATTTTTTAGAGCTTTAGGATACTCAATGCCCAAGGAAAAATAAAGAGAAAAAATACATTCAACAGCAAGGGTGATATCCATTCCTGGATAATCACTGAGTATCTCAATTCCATCAACACAAACAGAGATGTCATCTGCTGCCAATGGGCTTGTTGTTCCCTTGAAAACGATAGTTGGCGTAGGTGATGGTGGTACCTGTATAGATTTTAAAATAATAATTAATAACTTTATTCAACAATAAATTATGTGAAATTGTACTTCAGCAGCATCTCACCATACCTACAAGCAGTGGCGGCTCGTGTGGTGGGGCTGCGGCTACTTTAAAGGGATTTCGTAATATTCCTCCCTTTAAAAACATTTTAAATGTCGGATCTCACTTAAAACAGCGAGGAACGTCTTAAACTCCTGTTAATTGCCTACAAGTCTCCCTCATAATTCATTAAGTACACATTTATGGCAAGCCAAATTAAGAGATACCTTTAAATATTTAACAGATATCTTTA
The DNA here is from genome assembly GCF_902713425.1 of Acipenser ruthenus. NCBI lineage: Eukaryota > Metazoa > Chordata > Actinopteri > Acipenseriformes > Acipenseridae > Acipenser > Acipenser ruthenus. Next base: position 464,159 of record NW_026708790.1, read on the forward strand.
AATATTTCAAAATATCCTTAAATCAGTTGAATATATCTTAAAATATTTTGAAATAATTAGAGATATCTTAACATATTTTAAGATATCTCAAAATGGTTTACAGATATCAGGAATTAATTTGGAGATATCTCAAACTCATTTTGAGATATCTCTAAATGATAATTTGACTTTGTATTTAACATTGAAAACATCAATTCAGTTAAGCTACATTTAAAAAGTAGAGCTCAATTAACTTACTTGGTCAACAACAAACAGATTTTCCCTCTCTCGAAACAAAGCTGGCAACAGCAACAATGCAGCATTCATTCTCAGTCCTACAAATAGGGTATCAGATCATATACAAAGTACAAAGCAAACGGAAGAATGTTGAGCAACCCTGGTCTGAGAGGTACAGGATCTTTGGCTTTGCATTCCACCAGTGCTCTCAGTTACATTCATGAATTCATTATTTGCTAAACTGCACAGATAAAGAATAGTTTAAATGATTTAAAAGTACCTAAAAAAAAACACACACACGACTGTAGCTCTCCAGGACCAGGACTGACCACCACTGATACAAACGTTATTGTGGATTGGAGCAAAAAAATGTTAAGAACAGTATCAACAAAGTTTCTAAAAATCTGTTCATGCAGGTTTTTCGCATTGGTTTTTATGCCCCTGTGAGAGTTAAATACCAGCTATCTTCCCCATGAAATATTATGCTCCAAGTGTATGAAATGAAGTTGCATCATTTTCTGTTTAATAGTTATTTATAGATCCTATTCTGAGATAGGTCAAAACAATTTGATGTACAATAAATATTTCTTATACATTACCATTTCCCTGTGTCTTATCTGAAGCATCTTCAATGTAGGACATCACAGTAGTTAGAAGATGCCCACTAGAAAGTCTGAAAATAGCATCTACCATTCTGGATAGGCCACTCATTAGGTTCCGTTCCAAGTTTACTCCAAAACGTAGTTCTACTTCGTGCAACAGCTAAAATACAGATGCTAAAGTTATTATTATATTTATTTATTTATCATATGCCTTTATCCAAGGCGATATACACAGCTGTAAAAAAGAGTTGAATACTTACAAATAATGTAGTAGTTAAAAAAATCAATAAATAAAACAAAATCAAACTAAACTGAATGCGAGCAGAAAGAAGTTGCATGGGAAAAACCAGGAGCAGTGGAGTTTTGTAAAAGCTGGAGCAGGTGGATTGCTGATGCAGAAAGGTCACCTAGGAGGACTAATTAAAGTGTTATACATGCTTATAACTAAAAATATTAATTTCTCATCAATCACCATAGTAGAATAAAAACTAGTACCTACCAGTTTAGGATGCTTTAGGAATGGAAACAGACCAAGGACTTCTTCAGTGGACTTCTTCTCCATCATTCTTTCCCGAGTGTGTACAGTTCTATTCATGCTGTCACATATGGCTTCAATGTTCGGCCTCAATTTCGTTATTTCTTTTCTTATGGAGTCCAAGTGTTTGGCAATACTATGCTCGTCTTCTCCTGGGAACTCCTCACTTTGCATCTGCAATATGTATCATAACGTTAAGTAATTCAATACTTATGATCAGGCATTTACTGCATGTATTCTCTGTGCTTTTCTTTACTCTGGAAAAATGCTAAAGATCAAGTACTCTCCATGAAAGCCAATTAGCTAATAAACTACACAATCGCATGTATGTACATATATAAAGTATGTAATTCTATTTCAATCTATTTCTGTCAATGCAGATCCAAGAGTTAGGCTTACAGATTCTCTTCTCTTTTTCATGAGCGGTTGCTGTTGCTCTGGTGCACGCTTCCTTCCTCGACCCACAGCACCAAACTTTTTTTTCATGTCTTCTACAGTCTCCACTGAAATAAGTGTCTTTCTCTCTTTTTTGAATTTATTTCTCAGTATTTCAAGTAGAGTAGCCTGAAACAATGATAGAAAGTTAAACCTATGTCCATTATCTGGCTATAAAAAATACATATCAACTAGTAAAAATATATTTAACGCTGCATAATTTTGACAAATTAATGTTTATTCGACTATTTCTTTTATGAATATAGCTACCAAATGTATACTCACATATCCAGTTTGGCTGTCATCCCTTAGAAATCTGTACTTACAGCACAAAGTACTTAGCACAGTACTGTACATTATGTGGTCTGGATACCTAAATATACAGATTAGAAAATAATATAGGCATATGAATTGTAAGTGAATTGTAAGAAAAATATATATTTGAGAAATAATGTCATGAAATACAGTTGCATTTCACAATTGCTTTAATTTACAAAAAAAACATGCTGAAAAGCATTATCAAAATGAATTTAATAAAACTTTTTCTCTTGAATAAAATATTGCTGTTATGATAGATTTAAAAAAAAAATAGTAATCATTTTAAAAATGAATATGCTATTTTATGTTATGCAATTATTCTAAAATTGGTTGCCTATGTATCTAAAACAAACACCGAAATCTCAGTTCTTACAGCGTATATTTGCTGAGGTCATCAAACAGAGTCTGTATTAGAGCTGCACGAAGGGCAGATTTGTCTTTTGATTTGAAACCAATGTCCTTTCTATCAAGGGCCATCTGTACAACTGGAGGAAATATAGGCAATGTATAACATGCGGTCCAAACATGAACACTTGTTGAGGTTTGTGGCACTTCTCTGCATTCTACTGGTAGCACCTTCTCTGAAACAATATGCTCATTTGCTTTTGTTCTATGAAAATACAAAAAACAACAAAAAAAAACAATATTTCATAATTTTAATCACCTGAAAATATCTAAAGACTTGATATTTAAACAGAGCCTTATAATATAACAGCCATATTAATTTTCTACACAGAAGTTTAAAACCATACATTCCCAGTCCTCATTTTCAGGAATTAAACTAGTGAAAATACCTCTCTCTCTCTCTCTCTCTCTCTCTCTCTCTCTCTCTCTCTCTCTCTCTCTCTCTCTCTCTCTCTCTCTCTCTCTCTCTCTCTCTCTCTCTGTGTGTTTCCATAAAGAAATGTACTCCCATAATATACATCTTTCTTACAATACAACATTACAATACAAAAAGCGTACTGGTAGTAGTAATTTATACTTTTCAAAGTGATTCCTGTATAGTATGTGGTATTTAAATGTAAATACTAAAACACAACAATAGACTAACATAATGTATAATATATTTGTCATTACATACCTTTTAAGGTTCTCGAGAGCCTTTAAAAATTTGACTCTTTTTCTTATTAAATCTGTTTGTGTGTTTACGTCTTTGTCTACATGCCTGGAACGCTTACTCAACTGTTCAAGTGATGCGCACCATTTCAGACGCTGTCATATATTGACACCGTAAACTACAATACTTAATGCTTTGTCACACAATTACCAGGAATTATTATTCAGTACTGTATTTTAACGTTTTTTTTTTTTTTACAGTAGTACTAAAATAAAATTGTTTTCAGTTTGCATGAGTGACAAATTATATTAAACACCATGGTTTTAAAAGAACGTCGTTAAAAAAAGTCTCATTTAGTCAAGAGAAAAAGATACAGTAATTTGTGTTTTATTATTTTCGTACCAGAACCGCCCGAGAAATCGTAGCAGAGAAGCAAATCATATATTTACCTCATACTTAATACTCATGTATCCTAGAAATCGTCATTAAACAATAGACTTAATGAAACATTTTACGTCAGAAAGTTCCCAGAAGTATCATAAGTATTACCTTTTTCCTCTCTCAGTTCAGGCCAATTGATTATCGTCATCAGGTTTAGTAAAAAAAAAATTACCTCAGAAATTCTATCATTGACCCGCATCATTAACAAAAGCAAAATAACCTTTTTTATTTTAATCGTGGATGTTGTACAGCTGTCTGTACGTCTTTAGTTTATATTTTTTTCATTCATTCACACAAATAAAGATAATTAGCGTTATTAAAAGGTTTTACTCACCTCTCAGTGAAGAAAGCTCTACCGCCTGTGAAGAAACGTTGAACACCTGCCTCGCGCTGTGGGTTGCGATGGCAGCTGATTGGTTGAGAGGGCAACCGCTGTTGCTGGGGCATTTCTTCGTCGACCGCGCTTTTTCTACTTTTAGTAGTTAAAAATTTCAAACAGCCTTTTGCCAGCGATAGCATAATGTGTTTATTTATGTATTTATTTATGTTGTATTGTGTTGTGCAGGGGAGTTTTCCCTTCTCGTCGGGTCAGGCAGCATCCTCTGGCTGCTGGGCGACGTAGAGAGGGAGACATGAGAAGAGCAAAGGATTAGATATAAACACTTTCCGCCGGGTCAGACAGCAACCTCCGACTGCTGGGTGACGTAAAAGTGAGAGAGAGAGCAAAGTTTAGACATATAACATACAACAAACTGACTCTCGCTCCCGACGGGTCAGGCAGCATCCTCTGGCTGCTGGGCGTTTAGTGGAGCAAGAGACAGGAAGGGGACGAACAGGACAAAAGGACAGATCCTTCGCAACTCAGTGCAGCATCCTCAGGCAGCTAAGCTGGCAGCTGGGCGGCGTGTAGAGCTTAGGAAAAAGTGTCTCGTGTCCGTTTAGGCAGTGGCGACGCATAGGGGGGGCACGCCTGGTCACGTGCCCCCCCAGATTTCTGCCAGGCAGTGGCTTAGCCACTGTGTTAGGATCGTTCACTGAAACATGTGTAAGAAATTCCAATATTGTTATATTTTTCGCTTCCCATTATAGCGGGGCGGACGTGGCATGGGCGGCGCTGATTTTTCTTTTCGCTCACGGAAAGAACTTTTTATTTACCGCGTTGCTATCAACCAATGAGAATACATAAGCAAGCTGTACTTGCTCAACCCCAAACACAGATGCATGAAACATATAGGCTATGATTACTGTATATGCTATGTAGCCTAGCTACTACACATATAGATGTGGTAGAGGACATCTACTTTGTAATGAGTAGCCTATGTATTTACATAGAATGCACTCGCCTCATGACATATCTTATTGCCAGCTGACCTCTCCAGCAGCCAGCCTACTAATAAGATTATCATTTTTCACGGATTGTGCAGCCAGCTTCATCAAGGGACGGTAACCAAGTCCATCCAGGTCTTGGAGATGGAGTGGTGGTAAATGTACAACCTGTTATTAATTGAATAACTAAAGAAATAAATCAGAATGAAAACAGTTCTGGACGCTGCTGAGAGAAAACCGGCAAAACTGTTTCAATTCCTGAGTTCGGTTACCTACTTGTTTTCATTCTGATTATTTGTTTAGGCTACAACGTGTCCGTCAGCGAATGTCAGTGCAGTGTGATACCAAAAAAAAATGAGTGGTTGGATTTGCTGTCAATCAACCCAAGTTTTTTTGTTGGATCAGCTGTTTGTACATTTTTTTTTGTGTTTAAAGGCGCTGTAGTTATACAATGTAGTTAATGCAACTGTGTGCACAAGTCCCTCCTCTCCCGAACCTCCAGAAGATTAGGTACCATCGGCAGTCCTGCGTCAGTCAAAGAGTAATTACATTAGTCAGGATTTGTGAAATTAAATAAAATGGGTTGCTTTGCTTTGAACACCAAATGTGAAATAAACAACCATAAGTACGAATGAAATTATATATAGTTACTTATTATCAAAATGTGAAATTGAAATCTGATGCGCATGTTAAAAGTTCAAGTCCTTTGCTTCGTATTTCCTTTTTAGTTTTTAAACGGAAGTGTTCTGAACTGAATCTCTCTTTTTAACTATTTTGCACAACAGTGTATTTGGTTATTGGATCTTCTGTTAAAAAAAAAAAAGTTCTTTATTTTTCGAAAATAAAACGTCAATGCACTAATAAGAAATCAGGTTGCCAATTTCACCACTGTGACTATTCACCTTAAAAAAGTTACCATTGCCACCCTCTCCCGAAAAAAAATCCTGTCTACGCCACTGTTGCCAGGGTTTATTATTTAAAAATGCGCAGTTTATTTCAAACTTTCAAAACATAATAACATAACAAAGAGTGTCTAAGACCCTTCACCGTTATATTTGTTCTCGTGTGAGACTTTCACTTTTTCAGTCAGCGAAAATATGTGCTAAAACGGAGTGAATTTGAGCCCTGTTAAAATGGCAAAAAGACAGCTACGTTTGGAGTTTTTCTACAACAAAAAAGCTAAACCTCCAACGCCAGAGACATCAACAGAAACCGAACCTGACTCTTCTGTAGTTCAGAATGTTACGAACAACACATATATGTATTTGCATGCCCCGGTAGCTAAATGCTTAGTTACGGCTCTGGGCAAAACCAAAGCCCATGGCCAGTATACAATATTTTTCTGTATGCATTATTTTCTGTTGAGCACTACTGACACCGTTGAAACGGTGAGTCTTAGGTCGCCTGCGGATACATTAATCCAATCAATGCGTCTGAACCTAGTGTGTAATCTCAAGGTAACTGCTCACTGTTAACACGTTTTAAGACGTTAATTCACGTTTTTATTAATACAGTGTCCCCTTCAGAGATGTTAAAGGAGAGATTCGGAAATAACATTCAAAACTATGTGCGAGTAAATACAATCCTAACTCTTAACATCAAAAAAAAAGAAAAAAGAAAAAAAATAACAATACTATATATATATATATATATATATAATTGCATGCCCCGGTATCTACGATATGGAGTCTTGCATGCCCCGGTAGCTACAATATGGAGTCTTTCCATCCACCTCCGGTTGCTTCATTCTGGAGGTGCATGCAATTTATATATATATATATATATATATATATATATATATATATATATATATATATATATATATATTTGGATGCCCCGGTAGCTAAATGCTTAGTTACGGCGCTGGGCAAAACCAAAGCCCATGGCCAGTATACAATATTTTTCTGTATGCATTATTTTCTGTTGAGCTCTACTGACACCGTTGAAACGGTGAGTCTTAGGTCGCCTGCGGATACCATTAGTCCAATCAATGCGTCTGAACCTGGTGTGTAATCCCAAGGTAACTGCTCACTGTTAACACGTTTTAATACGTTAATTCACGTTTAAGTAATACAGTGTCCCCTTCAGACATGTTAATGGAGAGATTCGGAAATAACATTCAAAACTACACTCTAAAAAGTAAGGGTTCTTTGAGGGTTCCTCAGGGAACCTTAGGGTTCTATTGCAAGTTTTTTTTCACAGTAAGGGTTCGTTTGGGAACCTCTGGTTGCTGTGTCTAATATAATATTGCAAAGGGTTCATCTTAGAACTCTTTATATCAATACATTGTAAATTGTGCTCTACAATATTGATGTGCAAATCGCAATTTTTAATACACAATACATGATGAGAGAAAAAGTCTGTCATAAAAAGGTAAACACCATAAATGGTTATAATTGTGTACACGGTATTGAGAGGAAATCAAAGGGCAGATAATATTTTGCCAAATATTTAAATAGAATTTATAATAGTATATGTATGTATAACATGTGTATTGTAGTTTAATGTTAGCCTTTAGGCGTAATTCGGGGGATGTCGTAGAGGGCGCTCTCCCGCTTTGCGCTCCTTTTTTCTTCTTATCCTATTTCCTTTTCTTTAGCCTATCTTACCTTCCCTCCGTGGCATCCTGCCCGGTAGCGTCCGCGATCTCTTCCGGGTGGAAGCTGATCCCAGTTCAGCCTCATTTAGTATTTCCAGCCAATCGCACAATGCAGCGCTCGCCTCGTCAATTATTAGGGCATGGCCAGCACTGCTCCACATATGTGTTATTGGCTGCCCCTCCTGTCTATCTCGCTCTCTTTTTCTACTTTAACCCAGCACTATTTCCGCTTCCTTGTCTGTGTTTGTTTTTTGTTCCTCCTCCTCCCCACCTCTGCTCCTTTCCATATCGCACTGTCCGCACAGGGCTCCCTCAGGGGGGGAAGTGAGTCTCACTCCCCCGGCTGTCCGGGTCGGCCTCTCGTCTCAACCACTGCCGCCCGGCTGTTCCTCGCCGGCCTGAGGGGACCCCCGGCCACATCCTATTCTTCTGCTGCTTATGCGCTAAGCCTTCCAGGCCTCAACCTTGCTGTCCCATCTCCTCTCTTCTATTTCAGGTCCAGGACCATTTCAGCCCCCTCATGCAGTAGGCCGTGCCTCCACCTGCCGAGCGGGCCCCGACCGAGGGGGGGGGGGGGGGGGGGTTCTCTGTTTTCGTCTCTCCTAAACGGACCCGAGACACTTTTTCCTAAGCTCTCCACGCCGCCCAGCTGCCAGCTTAGCTGCCTGAGGATGCTGCACTGAGTTGCGAAGGATCTGTCCTTTTGTCCTGTTCGTCCCCTTCCTGTCTCTTGCTCCACTAAACGCCCAGCAGCCAGAGGATGCTGCCTGACCCGTCGGGAGCGAGAGTCAGTTTGTTGTATGTTATATGTCTAAACTTTGCTCTCTCTCTCACTTTTACGTCACCCAGCAGTCGGAGGATGCTGTCTGACCCGGCGGAAAGTGTTTATATCTAATCCTTTGCTCTTCTCATGTCTCCCTCTCTACGTTGCCCAGCAGCCAGAGGATGCTGCCTGACCCGACGAGAAGGGAAAACTCCCCTGCACAACACAATACAACATAAATAAATAAATACATAAATACATTATAAATACTGTACCTCTAATCAATCTGATCACTTTAGAGGAGGGGCAGTTTCAGTTGCCAACAAACAGCATATATCTTAAAGTGCAAAGGAAAAAAGTGAGTGATCCACAAATGTTTTCGGGAGTACTGTAAGCTTCAGGAAAAACTAAACACAATTTCAAGCCGTCCTTTTAACTAACAGACAAATATTCTTTCATGAAAAAAAGGTTTTCTTTCAAAAACTATTTTACATAACTTTCTACTGTCAATTCAACTGCTGTAGAGAAACATATATATATATATATATTAATTGGCTCACATAGCAGACTTTATTGACCATGTTGTTTGGTCAAGATGCATTATGCTGTATGATATTAAACAGCTGATCCTTTTGCTTGACTGGGCAAGGTGAGTATGGGCACATGTTCATACAATCCTTTGGCTCTAAGTCTGGGCAAGGTGGGGCTTGTTTTATCATGTCAAGCATGTGATCATTTTGCCTAGACATGGTCCATCTTACCAGTTTAATGTTACCAGGGGCTTAGCTAGGAATAGATTTTTACTGAGGCAAAAATCAAATTTTTGTCTAAAAAAAAAAACAAAACCCTGTGCATATCCTGTTCATGTTACGAAGGTGAAATTTATCATATTTTAAAGCCTGGAGACTATTAATGCAAACTGCAAAGCGATACAACAAATTCCTAAAATTACCCTATTCACACTGTTAGAAATATGTGATATTAAAAGGACAAGAAGAATAGAAGTTATAGATATGAACACGTAGATGGGTTTATACCTTCATTGAGAGACATGCGTTTGGTTCACTGCTATTGAAGTTAATGCTGACACTGATGACACTGATGCTACAACTGGAGCTGGTAAGACTGGTGCTGCTACTTCTGGAACTGATGCTGACACTGCTGGGACTGGCAGGACTGGTGCTGCTACTGCTGGAACTGGTAAGACTGGTGCTCCTACTGCTGGAACTGGTAAGACTGGTGCTGCTACTTCTGGAACTGGTAAGACAGGTGCTGCTACTGCTGGAACTGGTAAGACTGGTGCTGCTGGGACTGGTAAGTGGTTCTGCTACTGCTGGGACTGGTAAGACTGGTGCTGCTACTGCTGAAACTGGTAAGACTGGTGCTGCTGGGACTGGTAAGACTGGTGCTGCTACTGCTGGGACTGGTAAGAGTGGTGCTTCTACTGCTGGAACTGGTAAGACTGGTGCTGCCACTGCTGGGACTGGTAAGACTGGTGCTGCCACTGCTGGGACTGGTGCTGCTACTGCTGGGACTGGTAAGACTGGTGCTGAAACTGGTAAGACCGGTGCTGACACTGCTGGGACTGGTAAGATTGCTGATACTAATGCTAAGACTGATCGGACTGCTGAGACTGTATGATGCCACAATTAAAAACTGATTTAGAAGACTTTACTTTAAATCAGGGTTTGCTAATCCTCCTATGGCCTGATCTATCGAAACGCTGTAACACTTCCTCCTGGGACATGTCCGCACATATTAGCAGGGCAAGGCCATTCAGTCTATTTTTACCCATACTGCTGCGAGACCAATCAAACATATCGAAACAATGCACTCAGTTAAACTCTTTGTCATCATGAACAGAGACCGTAAGAATCTGTTTGCTGCGGAAAACACGTACTGTCTATATGCTGTCAGAGAATATTTGTTTTTACACTTGGGGCGGGGCAAAAAACATGCAAGGATTTTTTTGTTTGTTTGTTTGAGAACCAAACTAATACACTTATCATATATCATCATGAACAAAGACAATGTTGCTTTAAATGTACATAAATCTACTATAAACTGCTTCTGGTGTACAGAGGTCAAGGTTGAACGTGGCGCACTGTCCGTGTCTCATTCATGCTGGAACGTAGCTGCAGTTTACTTCAGTATCCAGTGCGTGGTTACCACTGAACAAGCTGTTTAAAGATGCTGAAAATGATTAATAAATAAATAAATAAGTAAATAAATAAATCACCTGTATTAAAAACTTTGGATTTTTGTCTCTAACGAAAACATTCGGAATATATATATATATATATTTTTTGAACTGCTGTTGCCAAACAGTGAATTTATAAATAGAATTACCTCCAATTCTTCTAGCCCATGGCATCAAATACAATACATGAAAAGTATTAAAAACTAACAGCTATAAATTATTACATCAGGGGAGAGGGATGGTGTTGAAATTGAAGAATTAAGGGAATGGGAATATGCAAATAAAGATGATCACAATATAACGTAAGATGCTGCGTCAGCATTTTATTTTTAAAATACAGTGTAAGTGATTTATTTTTCTGTTTTTTATTTTTTTATTTTTTATTTTTTAAGGACCCTACAACTCCCACACCTGTCATTATCTGGGGAAACCCCTTCCATCTTGATACAAAAATTGGTCTGAGAATGAATGGACAACATTTACTTGCTGAGGAGGCTGTGTGGTCCAGTGGTTAAAGAAAAGGGTTCGTAACCAGGAAGTCCACGGTTCAAATCCCACCTCGGCAAACTGACTCATTGTGTGACCTTGAGCAAGCCACTTAACCTCCTTGTGCTCCGTCTTTCGGGTGAGACATAATTGTAAGTGACTCTGCAGCTGATGCATAGTTCACACTCCCTAGTCTCTGTAAGCCTTGGATAAAGGTGTCTGCTAAATAAACAAATAATAATAACCTGAGGCCCTCACCCAGAGATTTGGGCTTCTTTTTTCCTTGTATTTTGTGTACAATATCAAATACCCACAGAGAAAAAACAGCCTAATATTATATTGAGAAATGTATTTTGGGTACTCCAAAAAGATCAGAAAACTCCACCTAGTATAGTGGGAATAGTAAACTTTCTTTTGTCAGGCGCCAGGTCGGGAAAGCAATAAGGGTGTTGGTTCTGCTATAATAACCACAGGCTCAGGGATTACTATTTTTTTTTTTTTCTTTTGAGCAGACACCCTTACCCAGGGCAACTTACAGTTGTATACAGCTATGCTGATGATAACCACCTGTTATCTGTCCCTAAAGCAAGGACATTCTTCTGCCTGGGTGTTATTAGCTACTTGCCTTACAGACATCAAGCATTGGATGTCACAGAATCTCCTAATGTTGAATTGAGATAAAACAGAGGTTATGCTAGTGGGCTCACAGAACCAACTAAAAGGAAATGTAGGATTACATGAGCACGACCCTTGCAGTCTCTCATCAAAATTTAAAGTCGAAATTAAGAGTTTGAGGGTAATCTTTGAGTCTGATCTATCATTTTAGACTCATACTAGGGAAGTTACTAAAGTATATTTTTACCATTTGAGAAATATAGCCAAACTTAGACCAACTCCCCAATAATGTTGTTGAAGCTGACATCCTGGGATTCTTCAAGAAGCTGCTTGATGAGATTCTGGGATCAATAAGCTACTAACAACAAACAGAAATAAGAAATAAATAATAAAAGAAACAACCTTCTTATGTTCTAATTATTTCTGTATCTGATGCCGAGAGAATAATACATGTCTTTGTTTCATCTAGAATTGATTATTGTAATGTACTTTTTTAAATGGTGATTTTGCTGTTAACTTATAAGGCCCTGAATGGATTAGCGCCTAATTATTTACAGGAGTTAATGACACCGTATCTTCCAAACCACACTCTGAAATCACAGGATGTGGGGCTGCTGGTTATTCCTAGGGTCAACAAAACAACACGGGAGGCAGGGCTTTTTTCTGGAATGCTCAGCCTTCGTTTATCAGGAAATCTGGGTCCATTACAGTTTTCAAGTCAAGACTAAAAACACACTTTTATAAAATGGCTCGCTTATCTTAGTGGGTTTTAATGTAACTTTAAAATTGGTGCTTTTGTATTGTGTATACTGTTTAAATCTGTATTTAAATGGGCTGAGTGTAGCAGTTATATGTGTGACCTGCTATACAAACGGATTGTGATTTTTTTCCTGCTATGTACTATACAGTGCTTTGCGATACTTTTGTATAAAAAGCGCTATCTAAATGCAATAAATAAATAAATAAAAATAAATAAATGTGTTAATATTTTTTATAATACTTGTTTTATAAAATACTTGTGACTAAAGTTAGGTTTTTGCTTGTTTTGTTTGTAATTAAATTAATTACATTATGGATAATATATTATGATTAGTTATAATTAATATATTTATATATCTACCTGTCAAGAAATGTTGTCAGCCTTTCACTTATTTGTGTATTTGTTATTCTAAGGGTAATGAAACATATACAGACTGTTTTATTTGTATGCATTTATGTGTTATAATTAAAAGTATAACTCCTATACTGTATTTATTTATTTTATTGCTCTACCCGTAATAAAGGGTTTCTATAAAAAGTATTTCTTTGTTTTTATTGATATTGCAAACCAGTAATTCCTAGCATGTTATTTAACCAGACAAATTATGCAGACACGCATATTATATATATATATATATATATATATATATATATATATAATATTATGCATGTAAGTTTGTAAATAAACATAAAAGGTTCCAAGTAGAACCTTGAGGTTCTTAAAAGATCCTTATTTGTAAGGTTCCTCATGGAACCCTAGTAAAAAGGTTCTTCGAAGCACCTTAAAAGCTTCCTCCACAGTATCAACCCCAGATTTAGAGTGTATGCGCGAGTAAATACCATCCTAACTATTAAGGGAATGGGAATATGCCTCTCCATCATATATATATATATATATATATATATATATATATATATATATATATATATATATATATATATATATATATATAATTGCATGCCCCGGTATCTACGATATGGAGACTTGCATGCCCCGGTAGCTGCAATATTGAGTCTTTCCATCCACCTCCGGTTGCTTCATTCCGGAGGTCCATGCAATTATATATATATATATATATATATATATATATATGATTTCCATTACACAAGAGTAGATGTTAAAACTTCATGCTGATTTGAACTCGGCTCTCGCCAAGATAAGCACCAACTAAGACGTAGCTTTACAGTAAACTAATGTGATCCATATGTGTCTCCATCCATTTACGTTTCCTTCTGTCTGGTGTTAATGGCTGAAGTGTAATGCTGGCACCAGGGATCATCTAATTTTGCCTCCCTGGCGCATCAGCACACACGACGGCTGCGATGCTGGCTCCGGGGATCAACTAAAGTGCGGCCTCCCCAGCACATCAGCATGACAACCGTCTGGATTGAGCTAATGCATGCATGCATATATATATATATATATATATATATATATATATATATATATATATATATATAAATTGCATGGATCTCCGGAATGAAGCAACCGGAGGTGGATGGAAAGACTCAATATTGCAGCTACAGCATACAAACATTCTAAAAGTTATAAACAAAATAGGTGTATTTTTTCTTCCAATACCTCTCAGTTAATTATTATTATTTGTTTTGTTAATTCAATACAATCTAGGTAGCTATATATATAATTGTTCTTTTTTTTTTTCTTTTTTTTTTTTTTTTGGATGTTAGGAGTTAGGATGGTATTTACTCGCGCATAGTTTTGTATGTTATTTCCGAATTTCTCCTTTAACATGTCTGAAGGGGACACTGCATTACTTAAAACGTGAATTAACGTATTAAAACGTGTTAACTGTGAGCAGTTACTTTGGGATTACACACCAGGTTCAGACGCATTGATTGGACTAATGTATCTGCAGGCGACCTAAGACTCACCGTTTCAACGGTGTCAGTAGTGCTCAACAGAAAATAATGCATACAGAAAAATATTGTATACTGGCCATGGGCTTTGGTTTTGTCCAGCGCCGTAACTAAGCATTTAGCTACCGGGGCATGCAAATATATATATATATATATATATATATATATATATATATATATATATATATATATATATATATATATATATCTATATCTATATAAATTGCATGGATCTCCGGAATTAATCTGTCTATTAAAACGCGTTAACTGTGAGCAGTTACCTTGGGATTACACACCAGGTTCAGACGCATTGATTGGACTAATGTATCCGCAGGCGACCTAAGACTGTCCTATATATAAATTGCATGGACAGATGCCTTGACCAGTCTGCACCCAGCTACCTCCAGACCCTCATCTCTCCCTACACCCCCACTCGACCTCTCCGCTCCGCCTGCACTAGAAGACTAGCTCTACCACCGCTACGCTCCCCTGCCTCCAAAGCCCGCTCCTTCTCCACCCTTGCTCCGCAGTGGTGGAATGACCTTCCTACAGATGTCAGGACTGCCCAGTCCCTGACCACATTCCGGCGCCTCCTTAAGACTCACCTCTTCAAAGAGCACCTGTAGAACTCCTCTGTTTGTATCCTGGGACACTATCACCCTTCATGTAAATGTGCTTTATTTTGCTCTTATCAGCCCCTATTTTACTGCATTTAATCCTGTACTTCAGAATACTGTAATCTGCCAAGTTTTTAACCTGTAGTACTTTGTATTTACTCACATCCTGATGTAACTATCACTATTACCTGCTGTATTATTGAATTATGGTTTGTCAAACTTGTACTTTACTTGAACAAAAGTTATTGTATTGCTTGCTCTTATTGTATTACTTGTATTGTAACGCTTGAAATGTTTTTGCTTACGATTGTAAGTCGCCCTGGATAAGGGCGTCTGCTAAGAAATAAATAATAATAATAATAATGGACCTCCGGCACCGGCGTAGATTTAGCTAGGGATGGTAGGGACATGTCCCTACCAATGTCAAGGGACCGTTGAATTGTCCCTACCAATAATTTTGATAAATCTTAAACGTCTTTTGTCAAGTCATTTTATCTGCTCCACTCTCTCAAGCCCCCCGCCCCTCCCCCTCGTTAGTCCTCCCTCCTCCAAAAAAAACAAAACAAAAAAAAAACGCTAATTTGATTGACTTTGGCCCTTCCATACTGCATCACTGTAACACGGACTCAGTGCGTGGCTGACGTCAGGGACCAGCAGAGTGTGTTGTTTTCATTGAAGTGCGAAAGTGCACAAGGACTCGGGAGTGAAAGGTAAATCTCCGGGTTTACAATAATAAAAAAAAATTCTAGTCATTCTTAAACGGTGTACATTGTGCCACAATTTTCACATTTATTTAAAAAAATAAGAATAAATATAATCAGTTTAATTCGATGTTTGTGTTTGTTGGTTAATGCGTTGTCATATTATTTCAATCCTCCTTCCTCCCTTTGTAACTAACTTACTCCTTGCTTGATATTTTTGTATCGTGTGTGTAAAAAGCGAACACGAACATATGTATTTGATTGAATGGACAGTGTGACTATCCAGGCGGCTAAATAAATGCACTATATTATATAGGCAGTAATAAAAAATATATAAAAAGTCAAATTAATGGTGGGGGGGGGGGGGGGGGACGACGACGACAGATATACAAATAAATGTCAGTGCGGCGTGTGTAAAAAAAGGTTGAAAACCGCTGGTTTAGGCTGGACTCTGGAAAGACGCTCATCTGAAGTTGCCGCTTGCCGGTCAGGCTGATGAGTGTGAGCCACTGACTGAATGAAAGCCAGGTGCCGCGGCTGAAGGTATTGTCAGCTCGTCAGCAACATAGTTTGAGAGAATAAAGCTACCTACCTACCTACCTATTACGTTAGCGACCCATTGCTAGCTGCTAACCCAACGTCCTTGGTGGCTAGCTAGCTTGTTTCACAGCTAAATCATTATGTGTGTGTGTGTGTGTGTGTGTGTGTGTGAGAGAGAGAGAGAGAGAGAGAGAGAGAGAGAGAGAGAGAGACTTTTGACTTTTAAGATCCTTTATTTAACATTCCAAATAAAATCCATTAAAACTCAATAAAGGTAAAACATAACAAAATTAAGAATTAGCAATATTAAAAAATCCTAAAATACATCATGTTCTCCTTAAAAATAGATTTTATCAAAATAAAAGGATCATAAAAAATCAATTAAAAAAACCACAGTGTTTTCTTTCTGTTAAAAACAGATTAAAGCCAAAATTAATAAAAACACTGTAAAAAAATAAAAAATAAAATTAAAACTAGAACAAAAACTGGAGCTCCCCCTCCTCACTCACAGCACACAAGGCGTCTCCCACACACCACCTCTCCTGGAAGTCCTCCGGGTTATTATTTAGTTTAAAAAATTCAAAATCCACTCTTATCCGGCTGACCACCAAAACCCTGAACTGCAACACAACATCAGTCAGCCCGGCGCCAGAGATACTGTTCTTTCTGGATTTTAAAATGGCCAATTTTGCCTGACCCATTATAAAATTAATTAAAACACACCTGTTTCTCTTTTTAAAACTGTAGGGAACCCCAAAGATAAAAAGCTCTTTTGTGAACTCCTCGCCTAGGCCCTGCAGGAGCTCCTGTAGGAGATGGAAGAGTGGTCCTAGCCTGACACACTCACTATACATGTGAAACACTGTTTCCTCTGCAGAGCAGAAACAGCACTCTGAGCTAATGCTAGCATCAACTCTATGGAGAAACCTGCCGGTGGACACAATACAGTGCAGGATCCTCCACTGCAGGTCCCCCGCTCTCTTGGTGAGGGGCAGTTTATACAGAACCCTCCATACTGGCCTGCACCCCTCCTTTACCTCCAGACATGCCCTCCACCTTGAATCCACCAACCCCCTCAACTGGTGGGAATGTGATGCCTTCACACAAATTTGGTAGATCTTCTTACTCTCTGCTGTATGAAGAGTTAGATCTTTAACTGTGTCTAGGTTTAATAACATTCCCTCGTTTCCTACACCCTCCTCTCCTTCACCTACTGCTGGACACACTAGCAGCCCTGGAAAGATGAAGTCTTGTCTCTGCCCTGTGCCGCTGGACATCTCCTCTCTCACAGCCTCCCTGAGCTTGGGGGAAAGACAACTTCTCAGTTCACTGACCATTTTCTCTGCCAGTCTCTCAGAGTGCCAGCCCAGCCGCCCAGCCAGCTGTGTAGCAGTCAGCCAGCAGGAGAGCTCAAAGTTGATAAGATGTCTCAGCCTGGTCACTCCTGCCCTCACAAAGCTGGCACAGAGCGTCATTGACTGAAAGAAACGTACAGGGAAGAGCGGATTGAAAAATAGGGGCTCCTCCAACAGGACCCTGCCTGTCAGGGACCCCTCATCTCTCGCCACCCTCACTGCCCTCCAGGCATCTAAAGCACTCAAGTAAAAAGAAGAGAGACCTACTTTAGCTAGTCTGGCACTCTCAATTAAAAACAGGTGTTTGTCTATCCCCAGCCCCCCTACTCTGCTGAGGAAAAAACAAGCTAGCCTCTTCCAATGAGCCTCCTCCCCAGTGTACAGGAGCCTCTGAACCGCCTGCAGTCTGAAGGCTGCCACCCTGCTGGCAATGCAGACCAACCCCTGCCCCCCTTCATCAGTGGGGAGATACAGGACCGCTGGCCTCAGCCAATGTCTCCCGCTCCAGAAAAACTCCAGCAGTATTCTTTGGATCTCCTGCACCATGCCCCGGGGAGGGTCCAGACACACCAGCCTGTGCCACAGCATGGAGGCCACCAGATTATTAATCACCAGGACCCTTCCCCTAAAGGACAGCTGGGCCAGCAGTCCCCTCCATCTCTGCAGCCGCCCCCTCACCCTGTCCACTAGGCCCTCCCAATTTTTCTGCATGTATATCTCCACTCCAAAAAACACCCCCAGCACTTTTATACCTGTCCTGTCCCATCTCAGCGCCTCAGGCAGGACAGGGGGGGTGCAATCATGCCAACTGCCTGACAGGAAGGTGTCACACTTTGCCCAGTTAACTCTTGCTGTAGAGGCTCCTTGGAATGTGTGCAGGCTCTGCTGTAGTGCCTTGATGTCTCCGTCACTGCACACAAACACGTTCACATCGTCTGCATAAGCGGACACCTTCACTGCGACAGAGGAGGGTGAGGAGGGCACTGCCCAGCCAACCAGCCGGCCCCTCAGCAGGTGCAGCAGGGGCTCTATGGCCAGTGAATAAAGCATTCCAGACAGGGAGCAGCCCTGCCTAATACCCCTGCACACTGGGAAGGGCTGACTCAGCCCATTGTTAATCTTTAAAATGCTAAAAACATTCCAATATAAAAGCTGGATATAAGAAATAAAAACAGGGCCAAACCCGAAGGCTTCCAGGGTTTTAAAAAGGTATGTGTGGTCGACCCTGTCAAACGCTTTCTCCTGATCTAAAGAAACCAGCCCAACATTCAAATCACATGTCTTAGCCATTGATAAAAAGTCTCGAATTAAAAACAAATTATCAAAAATGGAACGTCCCGGTATGCAGTAAGTTTGGTCCGTGTGTATTACAGCTCCTATACACATTTTTAGTCTATTGGCCAGACATTTTGAAATAATTTTAAAATCAGAACATAAAAGCGAAACAGGTCTCCAGTTTTTGAGTAAACACAGGTCTCCTTTCTTGGGCAGTAGTGTGATTACTGCCCGCCTGCAGCTGAGGGGCAGTTCTTTATCTCGGAGGCTCTCTCCCAGCACATGCAAAAAGTCCTCACCAATCACAGTCCAGAAACTTTTAAAAAATTCAGTGGGCAGTCCATCAATGCCAGGAGCTTTTCCATTTGAAAGCTGTGTAACAGCAGTGGTCAGCTCCTGGTATGTTAGTGGCTTGTCTAATTGGTTCTGTTCTTCCTCGCTCAGGGTGGGCAAATCCTGGAGCAGCAGGTCTGTATCCTTCTGCTCACAAGGCTCTTTGCTGTATAGTTCAGAATAGAATTTTACTGCCTCCCTGCTGATCTCCTCCCGGCTGTACAGCTCCCTGCCGCAAGGCGTCCGGACGCAGTGCATCTTCCGGCTGTCTGCTCTCCTCCTCTCCAAGCCAAAAAAGAAACTGGAGGGGGTGTCCATGTCTTTAAGCCCCATGAAGCGAGAGCGCACCAGCGCCCCCTTCACTCTTTCCTTCAGCAGGCTGCCCAGCATGTGTTTCTGCTCCCTCAGCGTTTGCAGGGTCTGCTCCTGGTGATCTGTGTCCAGGCTGCTCTCTAACTGGAGAATTTTCAACTCCAGCTCTCTCACTGCTGCGTTCAGTGACCCGGTTGAATTGAGTGTGTACTGCTGGCAAAAGATTTTAATCTGCGTTTTGCCAATGTCCCACCACTGCCTAATATTTTTATAATTTGTTTTTTCTTTTTTCCAAATGTTCCAAAAATCATTAAATTGTTTTACAAAAAGTGTGTCCTGTAATAGCTTTAAATTAAAATGCCAGTAGGAGGTGCTGTGAGAGTCAGTGGTGAGTATTACTGTAACTAACAGGCAGTGGTGGTCAGAGAGGCTACTGGGGATGATATTGGCTTTAATGAATTTAGTCAAATGAGTGTGTGTTGTGTAGAAGCGGTCTAACCTGGCTCTATATATTTGTTGTGCGCGACAATGAGACCAGGTGTACTGTCTTGCATTGGGGTGCAGACACCTCCAGACATCAACCAGGCCACTGAACTGAAAAACTGCAGCTAATTCACTTGAGGATTGGGGATTGGGTTCCTCATTATTTCTATCCATTGTAAAATCAATAGTGCAGTTAAAATCTCCTCCCACCACCACCACATCATCATTATCAATATTTAAAAGAGCTTGCTTTAATTTATTAAAAATTAAAATGCGTTCCCTTCCTTTATTTGGTGCATAAATATTAATAAAAACAAATACAGTACCACCCAACCTTGCTCTCACTTTTAATAACCTCCCCTTTTCAATTTCTTCAATATCAAAAATTGTTGCTCCTAGGCTGGGCTTAAATAAAATTGCCACTCCTGCACTGGTGCTTGAGCCGTGGCTCAGCACACACGGCCCCCTCCACTCTGCCAGCCACGCCGCCTCATTCTCCCTGTCTGAGTGCGTCTCCTGCAGCAGAGCGACCCCCGCCCGCTTCTGCTCTAAAAACTCACACAGCTGCGCTCTTTTAAAAGACTGTCTGCAGCCATTCACGTTAAAAGAAATAAAAACGCACTTTTCCATAGCGGCTAAAAAAAATAAAACTGACAGAGTAAAACAAGCAACAATAAAAAAATTCTTAAAAGAAGTATCCATTTTTAAAATTATTGTTTGGCAACATTAGCGATCTTTTTCTTAATTATTTGAACATATTTTTTAAGACGGTACCTTTTTTGCTGGTCAAACTCCTCTAATGTTGCCTTTCGTGTGACGATGTGTGCTGAGTGGAGGAATAATCGCAGATCTGGGAAGAAGTTTTCAATTTCAACCCCCCTTTTCCCTTTTGTACTCTCCATAAACTGTTTAAATTCATCTAGGGTATAGATTTTTTTCCCCCTGTTAACGGGTTGGCTATCGGGGATGTCAGAGATAAGCGAGGAGTCAGAGAGCTCCCCCTCCATTTCCTCTGCTCCGTCCTCGCTGTCTGCTCTGCCGTCCACGGCTGCCAGCTCCCCCGCGCCGCTCTCCTCTCCTCCTCCCAGCACAGCCACAGCCGTCACCGCTGCCTCTGCCTCCGCTTGCTGGGGTTCAGAGAGAGAAGAGCGCTGCACCGCGCCGGGTTGTAAGCCCGTCGCCGTGCCGCTCCCCTCTCCCTCCATATCAGGAGGGACAGACCCCCCTGCCTGAGACTGCAGGCTCCCCTCCAGCACAAGCTCGGGGCTCTGCTCCGTCCCCCGCTCGCTGTTAGGCAGATCTGCAACTTCTTTGTTTTTTTGTTTTTTAAGTCTTTTTTTAGCTACCATCACAAAACCCTCATCATTTTCGGTAGTTTTATTTTGTGCCGGACCGTGGCTGAGTCTCTTCAGCCTCGGCTGTGGTGTGGGCGGCTTCATCCCGATCGGCGGCTCTCTGGTCTCTGCAGACGCCGGCTGGCGCTGCGATGGGGGAGCAGCCTCATCCTCCCGCTCACCCCCAACATCCCCAGCCTCCTCCCTGCCATCAGTACCCTGCTCCTGCCTTTCCTCATTTTTGTTTTTTCTCGGGCAGGCTCTCCTCTGGTGTCCCTGTTCCCCACAGTTAAAACACCGCATTGTATCCGAGCTGACAAACACTACGCAGCCCGTCCCTTCCACACTGAAGCTCCAAGCAACATCAATCACATCCCCCGGGTTATTCAGCAGCAAAAACGCCTGTCTCCGAAAAGACAGGACGTGCTTAACACTTGTATTTCTGCACCCTAATGGTATATTTTTAATTGGGGACACCAGTTTGCCATATCGGGCAAGTTCATTTGCCAAGGTCTCGTTTTTTAAAAACGGCGGCACATTAGACATGATTACCTTGGTAACAGGGGTTACTAAGGGGGATACTTGAATAAAATCTCCTTTCACTGAAAAACCTTCCTCCACTAGCTGATTGACCAGCGATACCTCTTTTAAAAATACGACAAACCTTTTATTCATCTGGGATGCCGATATTATATTGTCACACCCGACCACCTCTCCCACTGCCAGCAGGCACTCCTCCACCGACACACCGGCATCGGGCAAGCAGCTGACCCCGTGTCGGCGGCTGAGAGCCCCCAGCCCTCCAGAGTGAGATCCCATAACGGGACCTACACACACACACACACACACACACACACACTACTCTATACACGGGAAAGTACAAACAAAGCAACGAAACAAAGATATATAAACGAACTAAACAATTAACAATTAAATATATAAATTTGCAAAAAATATAGTAGCGAAAACACTCTCCTACCGCACCAGCGTTCAAACGCTACCGCCTCTCCGCAAGCTCCTCCCACAATCCCACAATCCTCAGCGAGAGAGAGAGAGAGAGAGAGAGAGAGAGAGAGAGAGAGAGAGAGAGAGAGAGAGAGAGAGAGAGAGAGAGAGAGAGAGAGAGAGAGAGAGAGAGAGAGAGAGTGCGTGAGCATGTTTTGATATCGTCATTCAACTAACGTTAGCTAATCACTTCAATTTGGCTTTAGGTGACTAAAGCATAATAGCAACCAAAAAAATAAAGATGGACATAAGGAAGTTTTTTTTTACAAAAAGTCAAAGTGTAAGTAGGAAGATGTTATTAAAGTAATAAACACAATTGATAATGATTCTCATAGCAAATGAAAAAATAATTTACTAATGAAGTTAGCAGAGTCATACTTTCTCTCTAAACAGCATGCATCAATTTATCATTTTATCAGGCGAGTGAAGCAGTGCAGCCTGGTAAAAGCAGTACAGAGGCAGGTGGAGCAACAGGGTCGCAGGTGGGGTCTGTAATGGCTTAGTGATTATAACAGTGAAAGTGTTAGACTCAGTTTTGAGATATATTATTGTTTGAGGCACATTGTGATATAATAGTAGGCTAATGCTGTATAGTAATACTCAGCAAATAAAGTTAGCATAGCCATATATTTTCTCTCTATATGGCATGCATCAATTTATTATTTTATCAGGTGAATGAAGCAATGCACCCAGGTACGAGCAGCAGCACAGACACAGGAGTGGCAGGCAGAGCACGTGAGCGTGCATGTGCTCATGCTTGTAGCGCCAGGGGTATTGGTAGCTTACAGTAAGGCTGGGATAGGTTATAATTCAGGTTATTAGTAATTCTACAGCAGGGATGTCAAACCAGCTTCCAGGAGGGACACTTTATCATAGTGTTTTAAGTGTATACCAGCCAACTTCATGTCAATCAAACTGTCCTCGAATCATGTCCAGCATTCATTTCAAGCCACCAGAAGTTACCATTTAATAGCTGTCTACTAAAAAATTTCTTCCCGGGGGGGCATGCCCCCGAACCCCACTAGCGACCGTGACTCCGCCCCCCTACAAAATTGTGTCCCCACCAATGTTCAAACCAAACCTACGACCTTGTATATATATATATATATATGCAATATATATATATATATATATATATATATATATATATATATATATATATATATATATATATATATATTTGTATGCCCCGGTAGCTAAAAGCTTAGTTACGGCTCTGGGCAAAACCAAAGCCCTTGGCCAGAATACAATATTTTTCTCTATGCAATCTTTTCTGTTGAGCACTCCTGACACCGTTGAAACGGTGAGTCTCAGGTCGCCTGCGGATACATAAATCCAATCATTGCGTCTGAACCTGGTGTGTAATCCCAAGATAACTGCTCACTTTTAACACGATTTAAGACGTTAATTCACGTTTTAAGTAATACAGTGTCCCCTTCAGACATGTTAAAGGAGAGATTCGGAAATAACATTCAAACCTATGCGCGATTAAATAACTTCCTAACTCCTAACATCCAAAAAAAAAGAAAAAAGAAAAAAATATCAATAATTAATATATATATATATATATATATATATATATATATATATATATATATATATATATATATATATATATATAATTGCATGCCCCGGTCCATCTCCGGCTGCTCTTGATCTCCGTGAACGCACCCGCTGTCACATTGAAGCGCTTGAAAACACAGCACAACATTCCCTAATAACACTTGCAATGCATTATGACTTCAAAGGTATGACTTTAAGTCTATGACATTATTATTTATTGATTTTATTTTGTTTTATTTCTTTGCTCACCAACTGCCACGACAACACACTCGTTATTTTTTTATGCAGTACTCCTGACGAACTTCACCCATTGACCGCATCGTACCGGCTCTTAAGGTAGCTTGTGTTGGAGCAGCAGGACAAGCTCGCCATCCCGCCCGCTGCTTTCCTGCTCACCAAAACACAACGCACCCAGGGGAGAGATACCATGGTAAATAGGTAACCTATTTACCATGGTATCCCTCCCCTGCGGCGGCTGCTCTTGATCTCCGGCTGCTCTTGATCTCCGTGAACGCACCCGCTGTCACATTGAAGCGCTTGAAAACACAGCACAACATTCCCTAATAACACTTGCAATGCATTATGACTTCAAAGGTATGACTTTAAGTCTATGACATTATTATTTATTGATTTTATTTTGTTTTATTTCTTTGCTCACCAACTGCCACGACAACACACTCGTTATTTTTTTATGCAGTACTCCTGACGAACTTCACCCATTGACCGCATCGTACCGGCTCTTAAGGTAGCTTGTGTTGGAGCAGCAGGACAAGCTCGCCATCCCGCCCGCTGCTTTCCTGCTCACCAAAACACAACGCACCCAGGGGAGAGATACCATGGTAAATAGGTAACCTATTTACCATGGTATCCCTCCCCTGCGGCGGCTGCTCTTGATCTCCGGCTGCTCTTGATCTCCGTGAACGCACCCGCTGTCACATTGAAGCGCTTGAAAACACAGCACAACATTCCCTAATAACACTTGCAATGCATTATGACTTCAAAGGTATGACTTTAAGTCTATGACATTATTATTTATTGATTTTATTTTGTTTTATTTCTTTGCTCACCAACTGCCACGACAACACACTCGTTTTTTTTTTTTTTATGCAGTACTCCTGACGAACTTCACCCATTGACCGCATCGTACGGGCTCTTAAAGTAGCTTGTGTTGGAGCAGCAGGACAAGCTCGCCATCCCGCCCGCTGCTTTCCTGCTCACCAAAACACAACGCAACCAGGGGAGAGATACCATGGTAAATAGGTAACCTATTTACCATGGTATCCCTCCCCTGCGGCGGCTGCTCTTGATCTCCGGCTGCTCTTGATCTCCGTGAACGCACCCGCTGTCACATTGAAGCGCTTGAAAACACAGCACAACATTCCCTAATAACACTTGCAATGCATTATGACTTCAAAGGTATGACTTTAAGTCTATGACATTATTATTTATTGATTTTATTTTGTTTTATTTCTTTGCTCACCAACTGCCACGACAACACACTCGTTTTTTTTTTTTATGCAGTACTCCTGACGAACTTCACCCATTGACCGCATCGTACGGGCTCTTAAAGTAGCTTGTGTTGGAGCAGCAGGACAAGCTCGCCATCCCGCCCGCTGCTTTCCTGCTCACCAAAACACAACGCACCCAGGGGAGAGATACCATGGTAAATAGGTAACCTATTTACCATGGTATCCCTCCCCTGCGGCGGCTGCTCTTGATCTCCGGCTGCTCTTGATCTCCGTGAACGCACCCGCTGTCACATTGAAGCGCTTGAAAACACAGCACAACATTCCCTAATAACACTTGCAATGCATTATGACTTCAAAGGTATGACTTTAAGTCTATGACATTATTATTTATTGATTTTATTTTGTTTTATTTCTTTGCTCACCAACTGCCACGACAACACACTCTTTATTTTTTTATGCAGTACTCCTGACGAACTTCACCCATTGACCGCATCGTACCGGCTCTTAAGGTAGCTTGTGTTGGAGCAGCAGGACAAGCTCGCCATCCCGCCCGCTGCTTTCCTGCTCACCAAAACACAACGCACCCAGGGGAGAGATACCATGGTAAATAGGTAACCTATTTACCATGGTATCCCTCCCCTGCGGCGGCTGCTCTTGATCTCCGGCTGCTCTTGATCTCCGTGAACGCACCCGCTGTCACATTGAAGCGCTTGAAAACACAGCACAACATTCCCTAATAACACTTGCAATGCATTATGACTTCAAAGGTATGACTTTAAGTCTATGACATTATTATTTATTGATTTTATTTTGTTTTATTTCTTTGATCACCAACTGCCACGACAACACACTCGTTTTTTTTTTTTATGCAGTACTCCTGACGAACTTCACCCATTGACCGCGTCCTACCGGCTCTTAAGGTAGCTTGTGTTGGAGCAGCAGGACAAGCTCGCCATCCCGCCCGCTGCTTTCCTGCTCACCAAAACACAACGCACCCAGGGGAGAGATACCATGGTAAATAGGTAACCTATTTACCATGGTATCCCTCCCCTGCGGCGGCTGCTCTTGATCTCCGGCTGCTCTTGATCTCCGTGAACGCACCCGCTGTCACATTGAAGCGCTTGAAAACACAGCACAACATTCCCTAATAACACTTGCAATGAATTATGACTTCAAAGGTATGACTTTAAGTCTATGACATTATTATTTATTGATTTTATTTTGTTTTATTTCTTTGATCACCAACTGCCACGACAACACACTCGTTTTTTTTTTTATGCAGTACTCCTGACGAACTTCACCCATTGCCCGCATCGTACCGGCTCTTAAGGTAGCTTGTGTTGGAGCAGCAGGACAAGCTCGCCATCCCGCCCGCTGCTTTCCTGCTCACCAAAACACAACGCACCCAGGGGAGAGATACCATGGTAAATAGGTAACCTATTTACCATGGTATCCCTCCCCTGCGGCGGCTGCTCTTGATCTCCGTGAACGCACCCGCTGTCACATTGAAGCGCTTGAAAACACAGCACAACATTCCCTAATAACACTTGCAATGCATTATGACTTCAAAGGTATGACTTTAAGTCTATGACATTATTATTTATTGATTTTATTTTGTTTTATTTCTTTGCTCACCAACTGCCACGACAACACACTCGTTTTCTTTTTTTATGCAGTACTCCTGACGAACTTCACCCATTGACCGCATCGTACCGGCTCTTAAGGTAGCTTGTGTTGGAGCAGCAGGACAAGCTCGCCATCCCGCCCGCTGCTTTCCTGCTCACCAAAACACAACGCACCCAGGGGAGAGATACCATGGTAAATAGGTAACCTATTTACCATGGTATCCCTCCCCTGCGGCGGCTGCTCTTGATCTCCGGCTGCTCTTGATCTCCGTGAACGCACCCGCTGTCACATTGAAGCGCTTGAAAACACAGCACAACATTCCCTAATAACACTTTCAATGCATTATGACTTCAAAGGTATGACTTTAAGTCTATGACATTATTATTTATTGATTTTATTTTGTTTTATTTCTTTGATCACCAACTGCCACGACAACACACTCGTTTTTTTATGCAGTACACTCTTAGAAAAAAGGGTACAATATAGAACCCTAAAAGGTTCTATCTGCTGGTATAGATTTGGAACCATTTTGAAGTGCTATATGGAACCTTTTAAAATGGTTCTTTGGAAGAACACTGCATTAGAGGTTTAATAAAGAACCACCATGGTTCTTATATTAATGGTATAATACAGAACCATATTGGTTCCTCTGAAGAACCTTCTATTGAGGTTTAATATAGAACCATAAGAGTTACACTATTGAACCTTACAATTAACATTCTATGGAGGGTTGTTTGGTTCATCTGAGAAAAAACAAATGTATACCGTTAAGAGCTCTTCACATCCTTTAGAATCCCCCAACCTCAGAAGTGTAAGTGCTTTGATAAATCACTCAATTCAGGATGCCAACAATTTATTTATTAAACATTTATATAACAATTTATTGTTTTTACAGGTTAAACCATTAGAGTAGTTTCAGGTTTAGTTATATACAGTTTTACACCGTTTTATTCAACCTGTGTGTTTTTAATAATTAAACCATATTATTTACACAGTGAAAAAAAGGGTCTCGCAGCAAACTGGAAAATAAATCTATGCATCCCACAGATTTTCCTGAAACTTACACAAAATACATTTTCAAGAACATGTAATAGACCTTGAAAAAGCTGAGATAAAATGTATATTGAAACTGATGAACGTGGGTTTCTTTTTTCTTATTTATTTTTTGGTGGCACAAATTAGAAGAGCTACAGTACAGTATTTAGATCAGAGCTTATTATGAGTTTATGATATCTATAAATTAAGACTGAATGTTTATTAGTTTTTTGAGATCAAAACTTCTATTAAAAACAATTTACATTTGTTATAAACAATTAATTTTCTAATCAGCCATTTACATTTAAAATAAATACTTTTTTTTATATGTACAATTACATTTTTATATCAAATATTCTGTTTTTGTAATCAAATTAAATAGTTGACACAATAAATTCATTTAATTTCAGATTAAATGTTAAAATGGCATTCCATCAGATCAATATAATTATTCCCCAAGTAAAAGTGCAGTTATTTGACTGTAAATCTTTAACACTGGCAAAGGTACTTTGTCAGAGATACTCAGCTTCATGAAGTACCTTTCCATGAAAGTCAGACAATTTTTTAGAGCTTTAGGATACTCAATGCCCAAGGAAAAATAAAGAGAAAAAATACATTCAACAGCAAGAGTGATATCCATTCCTGGATAATCACTGAGTATCTCAATTCCATCAACACAAACAGAGATGTCATCTGCTGCCAATGGGCTTGTTGTTCCCTTGAAAACGATAGTTGGCGTAGATGATGGTGGTACCTGTATAGATTTTAAAATAATAATTAATAACTTTATTCAACAATAAATTATGTGAAATTGTACTTCAGCAGCATCTCACCATACCTACAAGCAGTGGCGGCTCGTGTGGTGGGGCTGCGGCTACTTTAAAGGGATTTCGTAATATTCCTCCCTTTAAAAACATTTTAACTGTCGGATCTCACTTAAAACAGCGAGGAACGTCTTAAACTCCTGTTAATTGCCTACAAGTCTCCCTCATAATTCATTAAGTACACATTTATGGCAAGCCAAATTAAGAGATACCTTTAAATATTTAACAGATATCTTTAAATATTTCAAAATATCCTTAAATCAGTTGAATATATCTTAAAATATTTTGAAATAATTAGAGATATCTTAACATATTTTAAGATATCTCAAAATGGTTTACAGATATCAGGAATTAATTTGGAGATATCTCAAACTCATTTTGAGATATCTCTAAATGATAATTTGACTTTGTATTTAACATTGAAAACATCAATTCAGTTAAGCTACATTTAAAAAGTAGAGCTCAATTAACTTACTTGGTCAACAACAAACAGATTTTCCCTCTCTCGAAACAAAGCTGGCAACAGCAACAATGCAGCATTCATTCTCAGTCCTACAAATAGGGTATCAGATCATATACAAAGTACAAAGCAAACGGAAGAATGTTGAGCAACCCTGGTCTGAGAGGTACAGGATCTTTGGCTTTGCATTCCACCAGTGCTCTCAGTTACATTCATGAATTCATTATTTGCTAAACTGCACAGATAAAGAATAGTTTAAATGATTTAAAGGTACCTAAAAAAAAACACACACACGACTGTAGCTCTCCAGGACCAGGACTGACCACCACTGATACAAACGTTATTGTGGATTGGAGCAAAAAAATGTTAAGAACAGTATCAACAAAGTTTCTAAAAATCTGTTCATGCAGGTTTTTCGCATTGGTTTTTATGCCCCTGTGAGAGTTAAATACCAGCTATCTTCCCCATGAAATATTATGCTCCAAGTGTATGAAATGAAGTTGCATCATTTTCTGTTTAATAGTTATTTATAGATCCTATTCTGAGATAGGTCAAAACAATTTGATGTACAATAAATATTTCTTATACATTACCATTTCCCTGTGTCTTATCTGAAGCATCTTCAATGTAGGACATCACAGTAGTTAGAAGATGCCCACTAGAAAGTCTGAAAATAGCATCTACCATTCTGGATAGGCCACTCATTAGGTTCCGTTCCAAGTTTACTCCAAAACGTAGTTCTACTTCGTGCAACAGCTAAAATACAGATGCTAAAGTTATTATTATATTTATTTATTTATCATATGCCTTTATCCAAGGCGATATACACAGCTGTAAAAAAGAGTTGAATACTTACAAATAATGTAGTAGTTAAAAAAATCAATAAATAAAACAAAATCAAACTAAACTGAATGCGAGCAGAAAGAAGTTGCATGGGAAAAACCAGGAGCAGTGGAGTTTTGTAAAAGCTGGAGCAGGTGGATTGCTGATGCAGAAAGGTCACCTAGGAGGACTAATTAAAGTGATTATACATGCTTATAACTAAAAATATTAATTTCTCATCAATCACCATAGTAGAATAAAAACTAGTACCTACCAGTTTAGGATGCTTTAGGAATGGAAACAGACCAAGGACTTCTTCAGTGGACTTCTTCTCCATCATTCTTTCCCGAGTGTGTACAGTTCTATTCATGCTGTCACATATGGCTTCAATGTTCGGCCTCAATTTCGTTATTTCTTTTCTTATGGAGTCCAAGTGTTTGGCAATACTATGCTCGTCTTCTCCTGGGAACTCCTCACTTTGCATCTGCAATATGTATCATAACGTTAAGTAATTCAATACTTATGATCAGGCATTTACTGCATGTATTCTCTGTGCTTTTCTTTACTCTGGAAAAATGCTAAAGATCAAGTACTCTCCATGAAAGCCAATTAGCTAATAAACTACACAATCGCATGTATGTACATATATAAAGTATGTAATTCTATTTCAATCTATTTCTGTCAATGCAGATCCAAGAGTTAGGCTTACAGATTCTCTTCTCTTTTTCATGAGCGGTTGCTGTTGCTCTGGTGCACGCTTCCTTCCTCGACCCACAGCACCAAACTTTTTTTTCATGTCTTCTACAGTCTCCACTGAAATAAGTGTCTTTCTCTCTTTTTTGAATTTATTTCTCAGTATTTCAAGTAGAGTAGCCTGAAACAATG
Organism: Acipenser ruthenus; assembly: GCF_902713425.1. Classification (NCBI taxonomy): domain Eukaryota; kingdom Metazoa; phylum Chordata; class Actinopteri; order Acipenseriformes; family Acipenseridae; genus Acipenser; species Acipenser ruthenus. Next base: position 495,028 of record NW_026708790.1, read on the forward strand.
ATAGAAAGTTAAACCTATGTCCATTATCTGGCTATAAAAAATACATATCAACTAGTAAAAATATATTTAACGCTGCATAATTTTGACAAATTAATGTTTATTCGACTACTTCTTTTATGAATATAACTACCAAATGTATACTCACATATCCAGTTTGGCTGTCATCCCTTAGAAATCTGTACTTACAGCACAAAGTACTTAGCACAGTACTGTACATTATGTGGTCTGGATACCTAAATATACAGATTAGAAAATAATATAGGCATATGAATTGTAAGTGAATTGTAAGAAAAATATATATTTGAGAAATAATGTCATGAAATACAGTTGCATTTTACAATTGCTTTAATTTACAAAAGAAACATGCTGAAAAGCATTATCAAAATGAATTTAATAAAACTTTTTCTCTTGAATAAAATATTGCTGTTATGATAGATTTAAAAAAAAAATAGTAATCATTTTAAAAATGAATATGCTATTTTATGTTATGTAATTATTCTAAAATTGGTTGCCTATGTATCTAAAACAAACACCGAAATCTCAGTTCTTACAGCGTATATTTGCTGAGGTCATCAAACAGAGTCTGTATTAGAGCTGCACGAAGGGCAGATTTGTCTTTTGATTTGAAACCAATGTCCTTTCTATCAAGGGCCATCTGTACAACTGGAGGAAATATAGGCAATGTATAACATGCGGTCCAAACATGAACACTTGTTGAGGTTTGTGGCACTTCTCTGCATTCTACTGGTAGCACCTTCTCTGAAACAATATGCTCATTTGCTTTTGTTCTATGAAAATACAAAAAACAACAAAAAAAACAATATTTCATAATTTTAATCACCTGAAAATATCTAAAGACTTGATATTTAAACAGAGCCTTATAATATAACAGCCATATTAATTTTCTACACAGAAGTTTAAAACCATACATTCCCAGTCCTCATTTTCAGGAATTAAACTAGCGAAAATACCTCTCTCTCTCTCTCTCTCTCTCTCTCTCTCTCTCTCTCTCTCTCTCTCTCTCTCTCTCTGTGTGTGTTTCCATAAAGAAATGTACTCCCATATTATACATCTTTCTTACAATACAACATTACAATACAAAAAGCGTACTGGTAGTAGTAATTTATACTTTTCAAAGTGATTCCTGTATAGTATGTGGTATTTAAATGTAAATACTAAAACACAACAATAGACTAACATAATGTATAATATATTTGTCATTACATACCTTTTAAGGTTCTCGAGAGCCTTTAAAAATTTGACTTGGTCCTTCATAGTTCGGAAGATCTTTCCAATCATATGTTCTGTCAGACCTAAAAGAGTCTCACCATCTATTTCTTCACCTAATGAACAAAAAAACATAAAATTAATCAGAAAAATAAGCACCAATGTTAACCTGCCATTGTAATTAATATCACAGTTTTAAATGCAAGCAGTACCTTATACACAGTATGATGAGGTGCAATATATAAACATCCATCACTGTCTTCATAAGCATCTAGTGCATGGTAGTCAACTTCATTGCCAGGTGTTAATGTACACCACTCATGCAAAGCCTCTATTTTGAAGGCATGAAGGTGAGAATTAAATTCCAGAGCAAAATACAGTTTCCCACACAAAATCCATGTACACCTAAACTGAATGATATGCAAGATTTTGAAAAAAATGGGTAAATCCTCATGGACTACATCGACAATGAAGTAATCCTTGACTTCGTATTTCACGTGATCCACAGTTAGTTTCTTTACTTTCAGTATGGTTTCATCAGCTTCAAGTTCACTGGCTTGAATATTGCATTTTTCAAGAATAATGTCTTTCAAAGATGTAGATGATAGCTGAACAACACAAGACCCTTCTTGCTCATATGACTGATGCAAAGCATCTGCACAACAAAAATCCCAACACTGTCTTTGTTGATGTCTTTTTGCTAAAGTAAAGCAGATGTTCCGGAAGTTCCACACATTTCTTGCAAGCCGCTTAAAGTACTGGTGCTTTCCTTCAAAACGTAAGCACCAAAGTGATCAAAGTGGTCCAAATTCAGCTAGCAATCTGGGGTAGTGTACCAAGTAATGCAATTTTGGTATAAAATTACCAGGATACAGTCTATTAAATTCGCTGAGAAATTCTCCAATTAAAATCTGCAAATGTGAAAGTGACGACTTTTTCACAACAGGAGACATTACAAAGTCTACTATTTCACGCAAAGGCGTAGATTTAGCTAGGGACGGTAGGGACATGTCCCTACCAATGTCAAGGGACCGTTGAATTGTCCCTACCAATAATTTTGATAAATCTTAAACGTCTTTTGTCAAGTCATTTTATCTGCTCCACAAAGGGTTAACTCTCTCAAGCCCCCCGCCCCTCCCCCTCGTTAGTCCTCCCTCCTCCAAAAAAAACAAAACAAAAAAAAACGCTAATTTGATTGGCTTTGGCCCTTCCATACTGCATCACTGTAACACGGACTCAGTGCGTGGCTGACGTCAGGGACCAGCAGAGTGTGTTGTTTTCATTGAAGTGCGAAAGTGCACAAGGACTCGGGAGTGAAAGGTAAATCTCCGGGTTTAAAATAAAAAAAAAAATTCTAGTCATTCTTAAACGGTGTACATTGTGCCACAATTTTCACATTTATTTTAAAAAATAAGAATAAATATAATCAGTTTAATTCGATGTTTGTGTTTGTTGGTTAATGCGTTGTCATATTATTTCAATCCTCCTTCCTCCCTTTGTAACTAACTTACTCCTTGCTTGATATTTTTGTATCGTGTGTGTAAAAAGCGAACACGAACATATGTATTTGATTGAATGGACAGTGTGACTATCCAGGCGGCTAAATAAATGCACTATATTATATAGGCAGTAATAAAAAATATATAAAAAATCAAATTAATGGTGGGGGGGGGGGGGGGGGGGGACAACGACAGATATACAAATAAATTTCAGTGTGGCGTGAGTAAAAAAAAGGTTGAGAACCGCTGGTTTAGGCTGGACTCTGGAAAGACGCTCATCTGAAGTTGCCGCTTGCCGGTCAGGCTGATATGAGTGTGAGCCACTGACTGAATGAAAGCCAGGTGCCGCGGCTGAAGGTATTGTCAGCTCGTCAGCAGCATAGTTTGAGAGAATAAAGCTACCTACCTACCTACCTATTACGTTAGCGACCCATTGCTAGCTGCTAACCCAACGTCCTTGGTGGCTAGCTAGCTTGTTTCACAGCTAAATCATTATGTGTGTGTGTGTGTGTGTGTGTGTGTGTGAGAGAGAGAGAGAGAGAGAGAGAGAGAGAGAGAGAGAGAGAGAGAGAGAGAGAGAGAGAGAGAGAGAGAGAGAGAGAGAGAGAGAGAGAGAGAGAGAGAGAGAGAGAGAGAGTGTGCGTGAGCATGTTTTGATATCGTCATTCAACTAACGTTAGCTAATCACTTCAATTTGGCTTTAGGTGACTAAAGCATAATAGCAACCAAAAAAATAAAGATGGACATAAGGAAGTTTTTTTTACAAAAAGTCAAAGTGTAAGTAGGAAGATGTTATTAAAGTAATAAACACAATTGATAATGATTCTCATAGCAAATGGAAAAATAATTTACTAATGAAGTTAGCAGAGTCATACTTTCTCTCTAAACAGCATGCATCAATTTATCATTTTATCAGGCGAGTGAAGCAGTGCAGCCTGGTAAAAGCAGTACAGAGGCAGGTGGAGCAACAGGGTCGCAGGTGGGGTCTGTAATGGCTTAGTGATTATAACAGTGAAAGTGTTAGACTCAGTTTTGAGATATATTATTGTTTGAGGCACATTGTGATATAATAGTAGGCTAATGCTGTATAGTAATACTCAGCAAATAAAGTTAGCATAGCCATATATTTTCTCTCTATATGGCATGCATCAATTTATTATTTTATCAGGTGAATGAAGCAATGCACCCAGGTACGAGCAGCAGCACAGACACAGGAGTGGCAGGCAGAGCACGTGAGCGTGCATGTGCTCATGCTTGTAGCGCCAGGGGTATTGGTAGCTTACAGTAAGGCTGGGATAGGTTATAATTCAGGTTATTAGTAATTCTACAGCAGGGATGTCAAACCAGCTTCCAGGAGGGACACTTTATCATAGTGTTTTAAGTGTATACCAGCCAACTTCATGTCAATCAAACTGTCCTCGATTCATGTCCAGCATTCATTTCAAGCCACCAGAAGTTACCATTTAATAGCTGTCTACTAAAAAATTTCTTCCCGGGAGGGCATGCCCCCGAACCCCACTAGCGACCGTGACTCCGCCCCCCTACAAAATTGTGTCCCCACCAATGTTCAAACCAAACCTACGCCCTTGACCTCCGGAATGAAGCAACCGGAGGTGGATGGAAAGACTCAATATTGCAGCTACCGGGGCATGCAAGACTCCATATCGTAGATACCGGGCATGCAATTATATATATATATATATATATATATATATATATATATATATATATATATATGATGGAGAGGCATATTCCCATTCCCTTAATAGTTAGGATGGTATTTACTCGCGCATACACTCTAAATCTGGGGTTGATACTGTGGAGGAAGCTTTTAAGGTGCTTCGAAGAACCTTTTTACTAGGGTTCCATGAGGAACCTTACAAATAAGGATCTTTTAAGAACCTCAAGGTTCTACTTGGAACCTTTTATGTTTATTTACAAACTTACATGCATAATATTATATATATATATATATATAATATGCGTGTCTGCATAATTTGTCTGGTTAAATAACATGCTAGGAATTACTGGTTTGCAATATCAATAAAAACAAAGAAATACTTTTTATAGAAACCCTTTATTACGGGTAGAGCAATAAAATAAATAAATACAGTATAGGAGTTATACTTTTAATTATAACACATAAATGCATACAAATAAAACAGTCTGTATATGTTTCATTACCCTTAGAATAACAACATATATATATTAATGTTATTTTTTTTTTTTTTTTTTTTTTGGATGTTTGGAGTTTTACTCGCGCATAGTTTTGTATGTTATTTCCGAATTTCTCCTTAGACATGTCTGAAGGGGACACTGTATTACTTAAAACGTGAATTAACGTATTAAAACGTGTTAACTGTGAGCAGTTACCTTGGGATTACACACCAGGTTCAGACGCATTGAATGGACTAATGTATCCGCAGGCGACCTAAGACTCACCGTTTCAACGGTGTCAGTAGTGCTCAACAGAAAATAATGCATACAGAAAAATATTGTATACTGGCCATGGGCTTTGGTTTTCCCCAGCGCCGTAACTAAGCATTTAGCTACCGGGGCATGCAAATATATATATATATATTTATAAATTGCATGGACCTCCGGAATGAAGCAACCGGAGGTGGATGGAAAGACTCAATATTGCCTCTACTGGGGCATGCAAGACTCCATATCGTAGATACCGGGCATGCAATATATATATATATATATATATATATATATATATATATATATATATATATATATATATATATATATTATTGTTTTTTTTTTCTTTTTTTTTTCTTTTTTGGATGTTAGGAGTTAGGATGGTATTTACTCGCGCATAGTTTTGTATGTTATTTCCGAATTTCTCCTTTAACATGTCTGAAGGGGACACTGTATTACTTAAAACGTGAATTAACGTATTAAAACGTGTTAACTGTGAGCAGTTACCTTGGGATTACACACCAGGTTCAGACGCATTGATTGGACTAATGTATCCGCAGGCGACCTAAGACTCACCGTTTCAACGGTGTCAGTAGTCAGTAGCTCAACAGAAAATAATGCATACAGAAAAATATTGTATACTGGCCATGGGCTTCCTTCAGACACTAAACAGTGGCCTACATTTTTATGTTTGTCTGAAAAAAACAACTACAATTGGTATTTTTAATAATCATTAACATGTTCATTATTTCAATATACAAACATGCAGTATTTTGCAATTATTTAAATCCAATCTTCTCCACTGCAGTTAAACTATGGTTGTTTTTCCTATGCACTTGACAGTGGTGGTGGGTGTTTTTGCCAAAAACTGCTTTAAGTGTGTGATGCAGTGTTGTAAGATTTATTGACATTATGTTGATAATCAGAACAACAGGGTTCGACTAACCTCGACTAGGTCAGGGTTAACACAGTTGAGCTCAGATGAAACAGCCCATTTGCAATGTACAGTACTGGGTGGCTATTGGTCATTCAGCAGTGTGATGCAAATACCTGCAGTTACCACAAAGCGCTGACCTGAGCACACTTGCTCATTTGCTATTCTAGTTTTCTCCCTGGGATGCTCGTACTTAAATATTTAATATAAATGGACTTTAGTTGGTATATAGGGGGCTGGTGTCTATAGAGTTAACACAAACTGTTTTACAATTTCTGAAAATGAAATTAAGAAGTTGTGAGCGATGGGGATATAAATAGGCCCAATTAATCCCACACCTGCCGCACACCTTCTGTGAATGATGCAATTGTCAGCAAATGATTTACTGACCATCCCAATATAATTTAGGAGCAAAAGAAACATCTGTAATTGGCGTAATTACAGGGATTAATTATAGCATTGTTTCTTTACCGAATATCTCAATCGTCCTGCCTGGGGACAGACGTGAAGTTATGTATATATACATTTAGTGTGCCCAATTATTTTACCCCCGATTTTCTCCCCAATTTGGAATGTCCAATTATTTTTTCTCCTCATCGCAGCAATTCCTTACACAGCTCAGGAGATCCAAAGGTTCAGTGGGCGTCCTCCGATCCCACAACCAAACTATTATCCTCTTTTACACCCAGGAACTCGAGAGCGGATGTCAGCGAGCTACTGACCTCTGGAGGACAAAGGCCAGCCCTGCAGGTGTCCGCTTTTGAGCTCACAGGGCGCCTGGCCAGCAGGGTTCACTGTAGCGCAATGAGGAGAAACAGTCCCTTTTGTTTTTGCTTCCCTAACCCACGGGAGTGCCAGAGCCAATGTTACGCTCCCTTTGGAATTCACAGCGAAGACCGACAACTTTGCACAGCCAGGACGCGAACCTGTGCTGTATGACCACACAACCACGCTTTTACCAGGTGAGCCACTCGAGGACCCCCTGATAGTGTTTTTGAGGTTAAGATTCATTTAAAAGTTATAACTAGCTCTTTATTTTATATATATATATATATATATATATATATATATATATATATATATATATATATATATTGCACCAGGATGACTGAACAAAAGGAAAAGTGAAACGAAGAAACTGTAAAAAGTGACGACTGGACACCAACCACTAAAAGCTGGTAATTTTAAACTTTAAAGAGATAGTTTATACCCTCTAAGCGGGCAATTTCTAATCTCTTTATTCATGCCACTGTCTGGTGCTCCAAGGGAGACTACAGTTGGATTTTTATACCAGCTCTGTTATCCCCAGCTGGGGATGAAATCCATTGCGAAGGGGATGAAGTGGAGGTGGCTGTACACACACACACACAATTTGTTACAAACTGTTTATCCAATTGACAGGAAACTTAGCATCAACATTATAGAGTATACATTAATGATAATATACAAGATTGTGAATGTCACACAGTTTTACATACATCTGGATAATCCCTCATCAGACTGTGATTAAACATTTCATTGCTAATTCTTATTCTATCCTGTACATACTGTTGATATGTCATGTTCATCGTTTAGAGTTTACGTGGCAGGAGATGTATATGTATACATAAGCATAGGCAAATTGTAAGCATGGCAAATTCTTTGTTGAGATTTAGTAATGTCTTTCTCAAAGAGACCCAAGTGTAAATGTTTGTCGTAAGCACCATGGATAATAGCATTTACATAATGTCCCGTGACAAGAAATTACATCTAAAATACAAATGTATTTTTTTCAGATTTGTAAAAAAAGACCTGCTTCTCCTGGTGTTGTATCCTTGCTGGACGGAGATGATGAAGATGCTGGAGGCGGCCAAGCCAGCACAGTATGGGGTAGATTTGACAAGGGACAAGAAAAGGTAATTAGAATTACAACGTGATGTTTAGGAACCCGCATTAGAGAGACAGATAGATTCAAATTATTATTTTTCTCTGTCCCCTTACATTTGTATGCTGTTTGAAATCATATTTTTGTAATAATCTGTTTTCAGGATATGCCATAGACCTAGGTTAGATGAGCCAAAATGTCTTTATATCAGTAGTAACTGTGTATAGCCAGGTATACAATCGGAAACTTAATTCACTTTTGAGTTATTGTCTATGTTTGGTACACAGCTTATCTTCCTGATTTTATTTTTATTTTTTTTAACTTAGGTTCCATTACCAGTGCTGTCCCATAAAAATGAACCATTTTCCTGCCACATTGTTTCACCCTCTGGACATATCAATGATTCAGATCTTTTACACATATCCATCTTATATGGATGTTTTGTGTTTTGTTTATAAAAAATGTGTAAATGTGTAAAGGACTAGGGGTTGTGGTGTTTGTCTGAAGTAAGAGAGTGGTGGTGTAACATCAAATCATTTGCAGCACGAATAAGTCACAGTCACTGGCCATGTCATGCACACTTATTTCTAACTCATTGGTTGATCGAAAATAAGTTTAACATGCAATGGAGTAGTTCATTGGTTTTATACGCTCCCTTTAAAGATGTAATAAACAATCTCATCCAGTGGGATCTCTTTTCAGAGTGTGCAGTAGCAGAAGGGGATTGTGGGAATGTGTGGAGCTAAGGAAGGTAGAAGGAGATGCGCAGTAGAAACCCTGGGATATGTTTACACAATGAACTAATTTGTGGATGAATATCGTTGGTGTTAATTAAAGTTAATAAGACAAAATATTTTAGTGTAAAATTATACTTGATGGTGGGGTACTGCCTTTTTTAATTTTTACAGAGATGTCATTTTTTAAATCTTATTGCTATCTTACCAGAAGGCCACCTCCCCTCCAGACATTCCGATCAGAGAAAAGAGACAATTCGAAGCCAACCCAAAGAGACGTCCAAGACCTTGTCTGGGCTGCCTATCTGTAATATCAGCTAAAAAGGAGGCTCCTGTAACAGTAAGTTATCTTTCCTGTAGCCATTCCCTAGACTGCAGTGTTATGTGGCACTTCATTACCAAATCAATCAGAAAACATGTCACCTTCAGTTAGTCCATTTTTTTAATTTGTTTTTTAAAAATCAATTAAAAGATATTTAAACTTGTCAGTTTTTGTTTACATTGCATTATTTTGGAACTCTTAATACAATTATTGATAATAGAAACAACTTTGCAAATGCCATTACTATTTTTCAGATTCCTAGGATGAAACCGTTGGCCATAGCAACAGGAAAAACTGATTTAGCACACTTTGAAAAACAATATTGAAAATATTAAAACAATCAGCTCTATCACAATGACCTCAGTGAAACCCAGCGTGGTTGCGGGATGATACAAAATCCATTGTAATGAACAATAAGTGAAATGCCGGGGGTCCCGAGTGGCGCATCCAGTAAAGGCACTCCACGTGCAGTGCAGGATGTGCCCTATAGTCTGGACATCGCGAGTTTGAGTCCAGGCTATTCCTTTGCCGACCGAGGATGGGAGCTCCCAGGGGGCGGCGCTCAATTGGCCCACGCTTCGGAGGACAGCGTGTGTTTGTCTTCGCCCTCCAGAGTCAGCCCTGGGGTGGTAGCGGTGAGCTGAGCATAATAAAATAATTGGCCATTCCAAATTGGGGAGAAAATAATAAAAAATAATTGGCAACGACTAAATTTATAAAAAAAAAAAAAAAAGTGAAATGCTTCAGTTTTTACAAGCTTGATTAATATGCCCCTATTTACCAGATAGAGGGGTCTACTATTCAATGGTTCTATAGAATGTTGACACACGCTGATGAAAAAATAGCACCATCTAGATTTCTTCCTTATCAAGCAACTAAATCAGACACCATATATCTTGTGATCGTAGCAGATTTTGCCCATTTTGAGGATAAGTGATACCAAACATTAAACAAACTACATGGGAAGTTTTATTAAAAGGATTCTCACCTTTCCCCAGCATACAGCTGATCCTGTCCTAATGTGAAGGTGGATCCAACAAGTGACGTCGTGATCCTGCCAGTCGAAGTGCAGAAAAATCACAGTCAAATGCATGTTGGCCTGATAACCAAATATTGTTCTTTTTTTTTTTTTTTTTTTTAATCCTGCGCTAGTAAATCATGTATCTGTGTCAGGATAGCATATACAGCATGCTCATGCCTAAGTAAACAAACATTTTAAGAACATAAGAAAGTTTACAAACGAGAGGAGGCCATTCGGCCCATCTTGCTCTTTTGGTTGTTAGTAGCTTATTGATCCCAGAATCTCATCAAGCAGCTTCTTGAAGGATCCCAGGGTGTCGGCTTCAACAACATTACTGGGGAGCGGGTTCCAGACCCTCACAATTCTCTGTGTAGAAAAGTGCCTCCTATTTTCTGTTCTGAATGCCCCTTTATCTAATCTCCATTTGTGACTCCTGGTCCTTGTCGAAAAAGTCCCCTGGGTCGACATTGTCAATACCTTTTAGCATTTTGAATGCTTGAATCAGATCACCGCGTAGTCTTCTTTGTTCGAGACTGAATAGATTCAATTCTTTTAGCCTGTCTGCATACGACATGCCTTTTAAACCCGGGATAATTCTGGTCGCTCTTCTTTGCACTCTTTCTTGAGCAGCAATATCCTTTTTGTAACGAGGTGACCAGAACTGAACACAATATTCTAGATGAGGTCTTACTAATGCATTGTAAAGTTTTAACATTACTTCCCTTGATTTAAATTCAACACTTATCACAATATATCCGAGCATCTTGTTGGCCTTTTTTTATAGCTTCCCCACATTGTCTAGAGAACAATTTTAATAAAGAACAAAAATAAAAAACACTTTGTTCTTGAGTTTATTTTGGTATCTTTTGAAATTGGTATTCTTCTTGTGTGTGTTTGTGTATATGCATGTGTGTGAAGGATGTGGGTTGGTGGGAGGGTGTTCATTTTAATGGATTTATGTCTTTTTAAGACAGAATGCTTTTGACAGCTGTTTTGTTGTGTTCACAAAGCTTTAACACTTGAGTAAGTCCTTGAGAATTTCATGCAATCTTTTAAAGGTTTTCTGACCTGTAAATTAGTCCTACAACCACACAATGTCAGTGGAGTACACCTAATATGTGTAATTAACAATAATTAAACATTACCAATTTTGACATGATGAATTAACACACAGAAAAGGCTAATGACTAATCAAGCTTTAAATCCAATTTCTTAAAGGCTTAAAAAAATTAGAGTGGTTATCTTCTTTCTTGGATTTGGGATTTCTATTATAATATTTTTATTTAAGTATTTCTTCAAGATATAGGCAGTGCCATTTACAGTGTGGCCCTGAATCTTGGATTACTAGCCTCCTTGAGGATCTTTAAAATACATATTCCTGCTCGAGCAATATTTTAAAAAAATATATCTCTGGTTGCAATTTGGTTTTTAACATCAGGGAAATGATTCATCTATATGCTAAGGGTTGCAACTTTAAGATCTCTTTTTTCAGTAATTTCAAATGTCTGTCTACTAAAGCCTTTCTATAATGTTCTAAAGATAAATGGCAGATTATGAAAAATATATTGTCGTCACAGTGCATGACTGCAAATGGGTACTGATGTACATTTTATAATCTGGCACAGTCATGTTTTTTTTCTTTTTCTAAAACCAAAAGCCTTGATTGCCTCAATTTCTATAGCTATAATTACTCATTAGCCAATAGTTAATGTGTTAATAACTTATTTATTCTTTAGATCAGTTTATGGGGAATTTGTATTTGGTCATGTGGACATCTGGAGGTTATAGGACGGACTGACTTATCATTATATATATATATATATATATATATATATATATATATATATATATATATATATATATATACACACAGTGACACTCAAAAGTATTCACCCCCCTTGGACTTTTCCACATTTTATTGTGTTACAAATGGAATCAAAATGGATTTAATTAGGAGTTTTTGCTACTGATCAACACAAAAAGTGAAAAGTGAAAAATAAAATCTACAAATTGTTCTAAATTAATTACAAATATAAAACTGAAAATAATTGATTGCATAAGTATTCACTCCCTTTGCTATGACACACCTAAATAAGCTCTGGTGCAACCAATTGTCTTTAGAAGTCACATAATTAGTTGAATGGTGTCCACCTGTGTGCAATTAAGGTGTTTCACATGATTTCAGGTTAAATACACCTGTCTCTGGGAGGTCCCACAGTTGGTTAGTACATTTCCTAACAAAAACTACATCATGAAGATGAAGGAACATTCAAAGCAAATCCGGAATAAGGTTCTTCAAAAGCACCAATCGGGTAGGATATAAGAACATTTCCAAGGCATTGAATATCCCCCGGAGCACAGTAAAGTCCATTATTAAGAAATGGAGAGAATATGGCACAACTGTGAATCTGTCTAGAAAAGGCTGTCCTCAAAAACTGAGTATCCGGGCGAGAAGGGCACTAGCCAGGGAGGCCACCAAGAGGCCTATGGCAACTCTAAAGGAGTTACAGTCTTCCACGGCTGAGCTGGGAGACACTGTGCATACGGCAACAATAGCCCGGGTGCTTTACAAAACTGGCCTTTATGGGAGAGTGGCAAAAAGAAAGCCATTGTTGAAAAAAACTTGCATCAAATCTCGGCTAGAGTTTGCCAGAAGGCATGTGGGAGACTCTGAGACCAAGTGGAAGAAGATTCTATGGTGTGATGAGACCAAAATAGAGCTTTTTGGCCACAACGCTAAGCGCTATGTTTGGCGCAAGCCTAACACCGCACATCATCCTGAGAACACCATCCCTACCGTGAAGCATGGTGGTGGCAGCATCATGCTATGGGGATGCTTCTCTGCGTCAGGGCCTGGAAAGCTCGTGAAGATGCAAAAATTGCAGTGTCCAGATGTGCAAAGCTGGTAGAGACTTATACAAATAGACTCGTGGCTGTAATTGCTGCCAAAGGTGCCTCTACCAAATATTGACTCAAGGGGGTGAATACTTATGCAATCAATTATTTTCTGCTTTGTATTTGTAATTAATTTAGAACAATTTGTAGATTTTATTTTTCACTTTGACATTATGGACTTTTTTGTGTTGTTCAGTGGCAAAAACTCATAATTAAATCCATTATGCAGCTGATGCATAGTTCACTCACCCTAGTCTCTGTAAGTCCAGAAGTTACATAAATATTAAGTATTATTTAATCCATCAATACTTCAACATTCGTAAAAGATCTTCACTCCAAATCTCACTTTATAGGCTTTACAGTACACCAAACTGCTATATCATTCTCTTGCTGTTTTGTGAGGTTTTTGAAATTGAGAGGAGCCCTAAGCTAAACTGCTATATAACATCCTGCAACATGCTTGTGGTTCAGTGTTGAGCTCTGAAGATGAGGTCACTGCTGCTTGTCTTCCTGCTTGTGGTCACACTGACTGTGGCTATTCCTGCCCCTATGTAGAGGGGTCTGAAACAGACAAAACAATGAAGGTTGGTAGAAATAGATAAAATTGTATTCTTAAAACTATGTATTTATTTGCATTACTTATTATTTAAACTGAACAAAATTAACTCTAATGAAACTCGTATTTCTAACTTGAGACATAGTATCCATTGAAAGTTAATTTCTGCAAATATATGGTAGTTCCATTCAAGGTGAAACAACTTCTAACGTAAGAAAGAAAAACATTTTACTCACTTGCAGGCAATATTCCCATATTCTAGATATTTATCTTCTAGGGTAAAACCACAAGAAACTAATCCAGGTAGACCAGAATTTTAACTGAAGTCCTTATCAACCTTGCCTATATGTTGCTGCAGGTCTTCAAAGGATGTTGGGTAATGATTACTGTGAAAAACGTTTTCTCATTTCACAGGAAGAGCAATTCCATTCTACCCAGTGTAGGGACTGTGAGCATGTGTTAATGCCATTCATGCAATCTTATTAGGTGTGGCTGAAACACTGAAATAATAAGGAACTTGCAGCACTCTCCTCTCCCAGATCACCAAAGATGTTTTACTTTCTTTTTTTGTGTGTGTGCTGAAAGTCAATTTCAATTTCTTATGTATATTATACTGTATCTGGATAATCATTTAAACAAATCTTGTTATATCATGATATTTTAATATATTTTATATAAATGTTGTATTAGGCTGTGTGGTCCAGTGGTTAAAGACAGGGCTTGTAACCAGGTTCCCGGTTCAAATCCCACCTCAGCCACTGACTCATTGTGTGATCCTGAGCAAGTCACTTAACCTCCTTGTGCTCTGTCTTTTGGGTGAGACGTAATTGTAAGTGACTCTGCAGCTGATGCATAGTTCACACACCCTAGTCTCTGTAAGTCGCCTTGGATAAAGGCGTCTGCTAAAATAAACAAATAATAATACTATTCTTTTCTTACCCAAGTGTGAACTATTTAAATAATATCCCTGATACCGATATAGTAAATGGAAGTGCACAACAAGTAAGGTTTATGAAATGATGTGGTTAGCCCCACCCACTTTAAATTATTTGGTTAACCCCGCCCATTGGCGACTCATGGCTTGAAAAACTGGTGGGGCACAGCACCCCCATCACCACCGCCCCCCCCCCCACCCCCCCCCCCCCCCGAAACAAAAAAATGCTCAAACCCGATGCCCGAATTTAACCATTTTTATGTAAACATTAAGCTAGCTTTCTAAGATTACCAGATATTTCATCACAAACAGTTCTACGCCAGATTGTCACAATCAAGAGAGCTGCAAACAACACTTTACAGGCAAGAGTCTCTTATCGACAGACAGCTACACCTGCACTAACCTGAGCGTTTGAAATGGAAGGATCGTCACACTCTTGTGCTGTTCGTAACATTCTGAACTACAGAAGAGTCAGGTTCGGTTTCTGTTGATGTCTCTGGCGTTGGAGGTTTAGCTTTTTTGTTGTAGAAAAACTCCAAACGTAGCTGTATTTTTGCCATTTTAACAGGGCTCAAATTCACTCCGTTTTAGCACATATTTTCGCTGACTGAAAAAGTGAAAGTCTCACACGAGAACAAATATAACGGTGAAGGGTCTTAGACACTCTTTGTTATGTTATTATGTTTTGAAAGTTTGAAATAAACTGCGCATTTTTAAATAATAAACCCTGGCAACAGTGGCGTAGCCAGGATTTTTTTTCGGGAGAGGGTGGCAATGGTAACTTTTTTAAGGTGAATAGTCACAGTGGTGAAATTGGCAACCTGATTTCTTATTAGTGCATTGACGTTTTATTTTCGAAAAATAAAGAACTTTTTTTTTTTTAACAGAAGATCCAATAACCAAATACACTGTTGTGCAAAATAGTTAAAAAGAGAGATTCAGTTCAGAACACTTCCGTTTAAAAACTAAAAAGGAAATACGAAGCAAAGGACTTGAACTTTTAACATGCGCATCAGATTTCAATTTCACATTATGATAATAAGTAACTATATATAATTTCATTCGTACTTATGGTTGTTCATTTCACATTTGGTGTTCAAAGCAAAGCAAACCATTTTATTTAATTTCACAAATCCTGACTAATGTAATTACTCTTTGACTGACGCAGGACTGCCGATGGTACCTAATCTTCTGGATGTTCGGGGGAGGAGGGACTTCTGTACACAGTTGCATTAACTACATTGTATAACTACAGCGCCTTTAAACACAAAAACATGTACAAACAGCTGATCCAACAAAAAACTTGGTTGATTGACAGCAAATCCAACCACTCATTTTTTTTTGGTATCACACTGCACTGACATTCGCTGACGGACACGTTGTAGCCTAAACAAATAATCAGAATGAAAACAAGTAGGTAATCGAACTCAGGAATTGAAACAGTTTTGCCGGTTTTCTCTCAGCAGCGTCCAGAACTGTTTTCATTCTGATTTATTTCTTTAGTTATTCAATTAATAACAGGTTGTACATTTACCACTCCATCTCCAAGACCTGGATGGACTTGGTTACCGTCCCTTGATGAAGCTGGCTGCACAATCCGTGAAAAATAATAATCTTATTAGTAGGCTGGCTGCTGGAGAGGTCAGCTGGCAATAAGATATGTCATGAGGCGAGTGCATTCTATGTAAATACATAGGCTACTCATTACATAGTAGATGTCCTCTACCACATCTATGTGTGTAGTAGCTAGGCTACATAGCATATACAGTAATGATAGCATATATGTTTCATGCATCTGTGTTTGGGGTTGAGCAAGTACAGCTTGCTTATGTATTCTCATTGGTTGATAGCAACGCGGTAAATAAAAAAGTTCTTTCCGTGAGCGAAAAGAAAAATCAGCGCCGCCCATGCCACGTCCGCCCCGCTATAATGGGAAGCGAAAAATATAACAATATTGCAATTTCTTACACATGTTTCAGTGTGAACGACCCTAACACAGTGGCTAAGCCACTGCCTGGCAGAAATCTGGGGGGGGGGGGGGGGGGGGGGGGGGGGAACGGTGTCAGTAGTGCTCAACAGAAAAGAATGCATACAGAAAAATATTGTATACTGGCCATAGTCTTTGGTTTTGCCCAGCGCCGTAACTAAGCATTTAGCTACCGGGGCATATATATATATCCCGGGCATGCAAGACTCCATATCGTAGCTACCGGGGCATGCAATTATATATATATATATATATATATATATATATATATATATTATTACTATTATTATTATTTATTTCTTAGCAGACGCCCTTATCCAGGGCGACTTACAATTGTTACAAGATATCACAGTATTTTTACTACAATTACCCATTTATACAGTTGGGTTTTTACTGGAGCAATCTAGGTAATGTACCTTGCTCAATTGTACAGCAGCAGTGTCCTACACCAGTGATTGAACCCATGACCCTCCGGTCAAGAGTCCAGAGCTCTAACCACTACTCCACTACTTGCTATTTTTTTTTTTTTTTGGATGTTAGGAGTTAGGATGGTATTTACTCGCGCATGCAGGTTCAGACGCATTGATTGGACTAATGTATCCACAGGCGACCTAAGACTCACCCTTTCAACGGTGTCAGTAGTGCTCAACAGAAAAGAATGCATACAGAAAAATATTGTATACTGGCCATGGGCTTTGGTTTTGCCCAGCGCCGTAACTAAGCATTTAGCTGCCGGGGCATGCATATATTATTATTATTATTATTATTATTTATTTCTTAGCAGACGCCCTTATCCAGGGCGACTTACAATCGTAAGCAAAAACATTTCAAGCGTTACAATACAAGTAATACAATAAGATATATATCATTGCATGCACCTCCGGTTGAAGCAACCTGAGGTGGATGGTAAGACTCCATTTCGTAGCTACCGGGGCATGCAAGACTCCATATCGCAATTATATATATATATATATATATATATATATATATATATATATATATATATTGTAGCGAGCACAGGGATTAACGGAGACACGCACACAATAGCTCTTTTAGGTAATGCAGTTTATTAAGCAGCTAACAGCAAGTCAGCGCCCTCTATGAACACACACACACAGCCCTTCCCCACACCAGAGCACTACTCTGCCTCTCAGGGTGACATTCACATATATATCAAACAACACCGGAAGGGTAATAACAATTACAGGGAAATGCATAGAACAGTACGCAAACTTTTACAGTAACAACAAATAAACACAACAACAATAATTCAGTTTCTCCCCTACCATAGTTCGTACTCCCAGCATCCACGGCTGCACATTAACCAAATGTAGGGGACTGGCTCCGGGCACAGCGCCCTATTCGACGACAGGTGGCAACGGCGAGTCAGTCCAGCCGTGCCCGTTACACAGCCCCCATCTTAGGGCCGAACGTCCCGCTGGCCCAACACTTAATGTCTCACAAAGTCAGAGAGTCCCGGGGGTGGTCGACGGATACGCTGGCCGCGCTGGAGCACAGGTGCAGCGGGCTGGGAGTCAGCTGGAGCCGGAATGCTCCTACCTGGGCCACCAGCTGGTGAACTATTCGGTGGTTGCAAGGGGGAAGCGCTTTCCCTGTCCTGGGAGCTGGCCTCCGGGCTGGCTGCAGGGACAACCGAGTTTGTTCCGGGGCGGTAGGGGGCCAAGCGGTCTTGGTGGAGCACAACTGCCCGGCTACGGGTCCGCAGCCACACTCGAGAAGTCACCTCAGAGAGCCTCTCCAGAACAACACAGGGGCCCTCCCAGTTACTGGCCAGCTTGGGGCAGAGTCCCTTTCTTCGCCGAGGGCAGTGAGTATCATATGCCCGTTTCTGGCGCTGGCCAGCTGAGGTGAGGTGCTTCCGAACGTAAACATGGGCAGTGTCCAATCGGTCCTGTAGCTGCTGGAGGTATTCCGGGCCGGTAGGTTCCGGAGTGTGGAGCTGAGGTGGCCGGCCAAACACAAGGTCCACTGGGGTGCGGAGCTCTCTCCCAAACATAAGAGCCGCTGGCGTGCACCCTGTAGATTCATGCACTGCAGTCCGGTAGGCCATTAGGACCAAGGGCAAGCATTGATCCCAGTCAGCTGGTGCTGGGAGGTCCACATGGTCAGCTGGGTGGCAAGGGTGCGGTTAAACCGCTCCACCAATCCATCGCTCTGTGGGTGTAGTGGGGTCGTCCTGGTTTTCTTAATACCCAGCCGCCTGCACACCTCACCAAACACCTGCGCTTCAAAGTTACGCCCCTGGTCACTGTGTAGCTCCTCGGGAACCCCAAACCGGCAGAACATGCCTTCCAGCAGTGCCTCCGCGCAGGTAGTCGCGCTCTGATCGGGGACTGCGTACGCCTCGGGCCATTTAGTAAAGTAATCCATGGCCACCAGGACGTACCGGTTGCCCCCCTCCGTCCGTGGAAACGGCCCTAAGATGTCCACACCGACGCGCTCTAATGGTGCCCCCACCTGGTATTTTGTCTTATTAACTTTAATTAACACCAACGATATTCATCCACAAATTAGTTCATTGTGTAAACATATCCCAGGGTTTCTACTGCGCATCTCCTTCTACCTTCCTTAGCTCCACACATTCCCACAATCCCCTTCTGCTACTGCACACTCTGAAAAGAGATCCCACTGGATGAGATTGTTTATTACATCTTTAAAGGGAGCGTATAAAACCAATGAACTACTCCATTGCATGTTAAACTTATTTTCGATCAACCAATGAGTTAGAAATAAGTGTGCATGACATGGCCAGTGACTGTGACTTATTCGTGCTGCAAATGATTTGATGTTACACCACCACTCTCTTACTTCAGACAAACACCACAACCCCTAGTCCTTTACACATTTACACATTTTTTATAAACAAAACACAAAACATCCATATAAGATGGATATGTGTAAAAGATCTGAATCATTGATATGTCCAGAGGGTGAAACAATGTGGCAGGAAAATGGTTCATTTTTATGGGACAGCACTGGTAATGGAACCTAAGTTAAAAAAAATAAAAATAAAATCAGGAAGATAAGCTGTGTACCAAACATAGACAATAACTCAAAAGTGAATTAAGTTTCCGATTGTATACCTGGCTATACACAGTTACTACTGATATAAAGACATTTTGGCTCATCTAACCTAGGTCTATGGCATATCCTGAAAACAGATTATTACAAAAATATGATTTCAAACAGCATACAAATGTAAGGGGACAGAGAAAAATAATAATTTGAATCTATCTGTCTCTCTAATGCAGGTTCCTAAACATCACGTTGTAATTCTAATTACCTTTTCTTGTCCCTTGTCAAATCTACCCCATACTGTGCTGGCTTGGCCGCCTCCAGCATCTTCACCATCTCCGTCCAGCAAGGATACAACACCAGGAGAAGCAGGTCTTTTTTTACAAATCTGAAAAAAATACATTTGTATTTTAGATGTAATTTCTTGTCACGGGACATTATGTAAATGCTATTATCCATGGTGCTTACGACAAACATTTACACTTGGGTCTCTTTGAGAAAGACATTACTAAATCTCAACAAAGAATTTGCCATGCTTACAATTTGCCTATGCTTATGTATACATATACATCTCCTGCCACGTAAACTCTAAACGATGAACATGACATATCAACAGTATGTACAGGATAGAATAAGAATTAGCAATGAAATGTTTAATCACAGTCTGATGAGGGATTATCCAGATGTATGTAAAACTGTGTGACATTCACAATCTTGTATATTATCATTAATGTATACTCTATAATGTTGATGCTAAGTTTCCTGTCAATTGGATAAACAGTTTGTAACAAATTGTGTGTGTGTGTGTACAGCCACCTCCACTTCATCCCCTTCGCAATGGATTTCATCCCCAGCTGGGGATAACAGAGCTGGTATAAAAATCCAACTGTAGTCTCCCTTGGAGCACCAGACAGTGGCATGAATAAAGAGATTAGAAATTGCCCGCTTAGAGGGTATAAACTATCTCTTTAAAGTTTAAAATTACCAGCTTTTAGTGGTTGGTGTCCAGTCGTCATTTTTTACAGTTTCTTCGTTTCACTTTTCCTTTTGTTCAGTCATCCTGGTGCAATATATATATATATATATATATATATATATATATATATATATATATATATATATATATATAAAATAAAGAGCTAGTTATAACTTTTAAATGAATCTTAACCTCAAAAACACTATAAGGGGGTCCTCGAGTGGCTCACCTGGTAAAAGCGTGGTTGTGTGGTCATACAGCACAGGTTCGCGTCCTGGCTGTGCAAAGTTGTCGGTCTTCGCTGTGAATTCCAAAGGGAGCGTAACATTGGCTCTGGCACTCCCGTGGGTTAGGGAAGCAAAAACAAAAGGGACTGTTTCTCCTCATTGCGCTACAGTGAACCCTGCTGGCCGGGCGCCCTGTGAGCTCAAAAGCGGACACCTGCAGGGCTGGCCTTTGTCCTCCAGAGGTCAGTAGCTCGCTGACATCCGCTCTCGAGTTCCTGGGTGTAAAAGAGGATAATAGTTTGGTTGTGGGATCGGAGGACGCCCACTGAACCTTTGGATCTCCTGAGCTGTGTAAGGAATTGCTGCGATGAGGAGAAAAAATAATTGGACATTCCAAATTGGGGAGAAAATCGGGGGTAAAATAATTGGGCACACTAAATGTATATATACATAACTTCACGTCTGTCCCCAGGCAGGACGATTGAGATATTCGGTAAAGAAACAATGCTATAATTAATCCCTGTAATTACGCCAATTACAGATGTTTCTTTTGCTCCTAAATTATATTGGGATGGTCAGTAAATCATTTGCTGACAATTGCATCATTCACAGAAGGTGTGCGGCAGGTGTGGGATTAATTGGGCCTATTTATATCCCCATCGCTCACAACTTCTTAATTTCATTTTCAGAAATTGTAAAACAGTTTGTGTTAACTCTATAGACACCAGCCCCCTATATACCAACTAAAGTCCATTTATATTAAATATTTAAGTACGAGCATCCCAGGGAGAAAACTAGAATAGCAAATGAGCAAGTGTGCTCAGGTCAGCGCTTTGTGGTAACTGCAGGTATTTGCATCACACTGCTGAATGACCAATAGCCACCCAGTACTGTACATTGCAAATGGGCTGTTTCATCTGAGCTCAACTGTGTTAACCCTGACCTAGTCGAGGTTAGTGAACCCTGTTGTTCTGATTATCAACATAATGTCAATAAATCTTACAACACTGCATCACACACTTAAAGCAGTTTTTGGCAAAAACACCCACCACCACTGTCAAGTGCATAGGAAAAACAACCATAGTTTAACTGCAGTGGAGAAGATTGGATTTAAATAATTGCAAAATACTGCATGTTTGTATATTGAAATAATGAACATGTTAATGATTATTAAAAATACCAATTGTAGTTGTTTTCAGACAAACATAAAAATGTAGGCCACTGTTTAGTGTCTGAAGGGGACACGGTATGCTAACCAAAGCCCATGGCAAGTATACAATATTTTTCTGTATGCATTCTTTTCTGTTGAGCACTACTGACACCGTTGAAACGGTGAGTCTTAGGTCGCCAGCGGATACATTAGTCCAATCAATGCGGCTGAACCTGGTGTGTAATCCCAAGGTAACTGCTCACAGTTAACACGTTTTAATACGTTAATTCACGTTTTAAGTAATACAGTGTCCCCTTCAGACATGTTAAAGGAGAAATTCGGAAATAACATACAAAACTAGGCGCGAGTAAATACCATCCTAACTCCAAACATCCAAAAAAAAAAATAACATTAATATATATATATATATATATATATATATATATATATATATATATATATATAATTGCATGCCCGGTATCTACGATATGGAGTCTTGCATGCCCCGGTAGCTGCAATATTGAGTCTTTCCATCCACCTCCGGTTGCTTCATTCCGGAGGTCCATGCAATTTATAATATATATATATATATATATATATATATATATATATATATATATATATATATATATATATATATATATATATATATATATATATATATATATTTGCATGCCCCGGTAGCTAAATGCTTAGTTACGGCGCTGGGGAAAACCAAAGCCCATGGCCAGTATACAATATTTTTCTGTATGCATTATTTTCTGTTGAGCACTACTGACACCGTTGAAACGGTGAGTCTTAGGTCGCCTGAGGATACATTAGTCCATTCAATGCGTCTGAACCTGGTGTGTAATCCCAAGGTAACTGCTCACAGTTAACACGTTTTAATACGTTAATTCACGTTTTAAGTAATACAGTGTCCCCTTCAGACATGTCTAAGGAGAAATTCGGAAATAACATACAAAACTATGCGCGAGTAAAACTCCAAACATCCAAAAAAAAAAATAACATTAATATATATATATATATATATATATATATATATATATATATATATATATATATATATATAATTGGATGCCCGGTATCTACGATATG
The DNA here is from genome assembly GCF_902713425.1 of Acipenser ruthenus. Lineage (NCBI taxonomy): Eukaryota > Metazoa > Chordata > Actinopteri > Acipenseriformes > Acipenseridae > Acipenser > Acipenser ruthenus. The sequence continues at coordinate 517,915 of NW_026708790.1, forward strand.
GAGTCTTGCATGCCCCGGTAGCTGCAATATTGAGTCTTTCCATCCACCTCCGGTTGCTTCATTCCGGAGGTCCATGCAATATATATATATATATATATATATATATATATATATATATATATATATATACACACACACCAGGTTCAGACGCATTGATTGGACTAACTGTATATATAATTGGAAGCCCGGTATCTACGATATGGAGTCTTGCATGCCCCGGTAGCTGCAATATTGAGTCTTTCCATCCACCTCCTGTTGCTTCATTCCGGAGGTCCATGCAATTATATATATATATATATATATATATATATATATATATATATATATATATATATATATATATATATATATATATGCCCCGGTAGCTAAATGTTTAGTTACGGCGCTGGGCAAAACCAAAGCCCATGGCCAGTATACATTATTTTTCTGTATGCATTATTTTCTGTTGAGCACTACTGACACCGTTGAAACGGTGAGTCTTAGGTCGCCTGCGGATACATTAGTCCAATCAATGCGGCTGAACCTGGTGTGTAATCCCAAGGTAACTGCTCACTGTTAACACGTTTTAAGACGTTAATTCACGTTTTTATTAATACAGTGTCCCCTTCAGACATGTTAAAGGAGAGATTTGGAAATAACATACAAAACTATGCGCGAGTATACTGGCCATGGGCTTTGGTTTTGCCCAGCGCCGTAACTAAGCATTTAGCTACCGGGGCATCAAAATATATATATATATATATATATATATATATATATATATATATATATATATATATATATATATATATAAATTGCATGGACCTCCGGAATGAAGCAACCGGAGGTGGATGGAAAGACTCAATATTGCAGCTACAGGGGCATGCAAGACTCCATACCGTAGATACCGGGCATGCAATTATATATATATATATATATATATATATATATATATATATATATATATATATATATATATATATATATAATTGTTATTTTTTTTTTCTTTTTTTTTTTGGATGTTACGAGTTAGGATGGTATTTACTCGCGCATAGTTTTGTATGTTATTTCCGAATTTCTCCTTTAACATGTCTGAAGGGGACACTGTATTACTTAAAACGTGAATTAACGTATTAAAACGTGTTAACTGTGAGCAGTTACTTTGGGATTACACACCAGGTTCAGACGCATTGATTGGACTAATGTATCTGCAGGCGACCTAAGACTCACCGTTTCAACGGTGTCAGTAGTGCTCAACAGAAAATAATGCATACAGAAAAATATTGTATACTGGCCATGGGCTTTGGTTTTGCCCAGCGCCGTAACTAAGCATTTAGCTACCGGGGCATGCAAATACATATATATATATATATATATATATATATATATATATATATATATATATATATATATATATATATATATATATGTTAGCTTGCGAGGTTCGGGGGGCGTGAAGCTGGGGGGGCTGCTAATCTCTAATCTTTCAATTTTCTAATCTCCAGTTAATTAGTTCTATTTTACTATTTAAGACCTGATCACCTGCACCTTTTCTGTCTAGTGTTTCGTTTTTTAGCAAACGCGCAGACGCCGTCGTTTCGTGCTTCACCTCTAATATCTAAACTTCGTTGCCTCGCTCACGCAGGTCGTTTCTCTGCACAACGCTGCCAAGATATTATCAATCATTTTCTTACCTGCTCAGGTGATCTTTCTTTTCAATCAGCTTCTCTTTTCGGCTCCAAGAGCAACGTTACTCTTTCCTGTTCCATCCGGTCTCCACCTCGGCATCATAGCCGTCCAAAGCGCAGCTTCAATACTCAACTTGTCTGCAACTTTATCAGAAAGTCTGGTCCTCCGTTAAACGTCCAAGCTCCTTCAACATGACATCCTCATTCCCGTTGTCTGCGATTGCCTTACCTTAGCTCTATTTAATTCTACCACGAAGTTTTGTCGGCTTAATCCTTCTTTACTCCTCACTTGTAATCAGACGCCCCTCCCCCGCTCCCACAGAGCCAGCACAATTACCGTTTCATCAGAACATCCTGCCCTGGACCTCCACCAGCTACGTTCAACATTTTAAAGACGTATCCAGCCCATTCTAAACTCAATTTTTTAACTAGTGGCGGCTCGTGACTCGACTGGTCACAACATTCTCCAACTACACTATTGTACTGTAACTTTTCCACCGGCGTCTCGCAGACTATGGTTACCACGGCAACGCCCTTATTGAGTGACTGCGGGGAGTGGTAAGTTGTCATGGTGACCAGGCGGCTTCATCAGGCTCTGCGTGCTCTGCGCCTCAGCACTGCAATCTTCCGGCTTCCTGTTGCTGCACTTTCACAACTGGCAGAGACGAATTCAACGCGCCGAACCATAACATCTAAATATTGCGTTAACTTATTTCTATTCATGACTATCTGTCCTAAACATGTCTAGAATATTTATTATTTAAATCTAAAGGAATAAGCAAATGTTGTTCTACATAGACGAGGATTTTAATCGTAATAACTTCTTAGATTCTACCCTGATTCACTCAGGTCAATGATGTAATTCTAATCATAAACTCTGGATGGCAGTATAATACCACAAGCTCTCTCTCTATACATTAAACCAGTTTGGTTTCGCTGCAAAGCTCGGACACTACAGCTCTTCTATCTATTCCCGCAGTTCTCACTCGGATGGATTCTCGGGAGTTCCCCCTCCTGCCTCATCCCCTGTCTATCTATATCAAATGACATTCTTCAATTTCAACTCTTACCCCCCTCCCCCCGCCCCTTTGAGGCGGACTGCTCCTGACCAAATCTATAGATTATTTCAACAGCCTCAGAGCAGCGGATTCTTCATCCTTTTAGGTTCTACAGCAGCCTCAGCTCTATGTATTCTCCATCTCTGGCTTCATCTAAATCAGTTTAACTCGCAGTCCAATATCCACCGCTTTCAGCAGATGTCTGTGCTCTACAGCAGATCATCACACTACCGATGGCAATCCACCATTCACTATTACAGATCCCTGCTTCAGCAGATATCGGTGTTCTGCAGCAGACCACCACGCTCTACCAATGGCAGTCCACCATTCACAATAACAGATCACTGCTTCGGCAGGTCTCTCTCTACAGCAGACCACCGCTCATTATTGACAGCACTTCTTTGTTTACTTCCTCAGATCTCTGCACCGTCCAGCAGATCCCATCCTCTACTGTTAATTGCTCCTCCCTGCAGCAGATCTCTGCTCCCTTTTCAGATCTACTCACTGTTCTAGCATGCAAGTTGCTTTAGTTCAGTCTAAATCTGGACCTGCACTACTCCAGATCTTCCAACGCTTCCGCTTTCCTCCAATACGCAGATCGTGGAAGCATTCCGCAGTCAAGGCTAATGCTAATCCCCATCTGATCAAAAATACAAGGTGCTTGTCTTTCTCAGCAATCTATTTATATGTCCACACATCCTCTCAAATATTACAGCATTAATACATGGTGAGAGACGCGGTGAGACTGGAAATCTGTCTTGTTTATGAGTTAAGGAGTTCCACTCTAGGAGAATAACTGGAGTTGTGAAACCCAGTCTCTCAATGTGAGTTCACCTTTTCCATTTCAAGCAGACATGATAGTAGCAGACCACAGATCGATCCCGTATTCACTGACACATAGGATAGTCAACATCTCATCTCTGCCCTCCATTCCAGTAAATGGAGCACAAAGCGTGCTGAGCTTCCCCAGCAGTCGATTTACACACGTTCGTCAGTTCCAGCTGCTACCTCAACTGTCAGTTCCAGCTCCCCTTCGGCCTCCACTTTTAGTGTTCAAGTTCCGTCGACTGGTACCGTCTGCTGCGTGCCCCCCCCCCCCCCCTCCCCCGATTCACCAGCTGTCATTTGACTGAATCATCCTCTCAGTAACCTCCTTCAATCTGCTCAGCATTTCGTATCTGCAGCTCTCTCCCTCCTTCGACAGCTTCATATTGTACAGCCTGGTCAGTGTTTTAAACATTCTGTGCCAGAATCTGATTCATCCTATTCCTTCAAATCAAACCAGATCATGGCTTTCATCGTCCAGCTAGGGATTTTTTTCTTCCCACCATTCTCTCCATACCAGTAGTTTGTCTGACTCTTTCCGGAATCTTCAAAGTCCCGTCCCCCCCCCCCTGCTGCACCTTCCAGCCTGCCTATATCAACAGACATTCTCCATTCACTTATCTCTACTCTTTGGAAAGTTTGCTTGTCCCCTTACGAAGATCTCCTCATGGAGACCATCTGCCTAACAGCTGATTCTTAAGAGCCTTCCCTTCTGCCTCACCTTCCCGCTGTCCGCATCAATGACCATTCTCAGTTTGCTCATTCTACTCTTCTGAAACGCCGCTTCTCCCCATACAAGGATCTACCTATGGAGATCATCTGCATCTGAGCCCTCTTCGGTCTCCTTAGGAGCTCAGAATTCACAGTTCTAATTTACGCCATCATTCAGTTGTGTACCTCCAGACGGATCCATTTCAGCGCCGTCAGTTAATTCAGCTGTCAAGCAGATTCCCCTATCTGCCCCTTATTTTCAACGTCAAGGTATCTCATCTGCTTCTCGGCCGCCTTCGGCTTCCTCAGAAGCTCAGACTTCACAGTTCCCTCAGCTTCAAGCTTCCCTGCTGCGACGAAGATCTCCTAATCAGCCAACCTCTCCACCCTCCTTTCTAGAGCAGGCCTCCTTCCTCAGCTGTATTCTCCCCATTCATTTCGTATAGGTGCAGCTACCTCCGCTGCGAGAGCCAACATCAACCACAGTCTGATCAAGACCATGGGCCGCTGGTCCTCTTCCGCAGTAGATTATTACGTTCAGAACTCGCAGTTTCTTCTGCTTCTGATTTACTTCACCATTCGGTCGTACCCCCAAGAGGGATCAATTTCAACGTGGTTAGTCCATTCAGCTGTCAAGTAGAGTCCCCTATCTGCCCCTTTTCATCATCAAGGTATCTCCCCCCCCCCCCCCAGGACCCTCGGTTCTGATTCCTCTCGCTCCTATCATCACTCATCGCCCCTCCTTCCACCCTCCAGAGCAAGCCTCCCTCCTCTACTTCACCCCCTCATTGATTTCTCTCACTCCTAGGATCACTCGTCACTGGATTCCAACCTACCTTGCCTCCAGAGCGGGCCTCCCCCCCCAATCATTCCGTAGGCACAGCCCCCTCTGCTGCGAGGGCCAACATCACTCAAGCCTTCTTCGGCTTCCTCGGAAGCTCAGAATACACAGTTTCTTCAGCTTCAAGCTTCCCTGCAGCGACGAAAATCTCCTAATCAGCCCAGCTCTCCTCCCTTCTTTCTAGAACAGGCCTCCCTCCTCAGCTGTATTCTCCCCATTCATTTCGTATAGGTGCAGCTACCTCCGCTGCAAGAGCCAGCATCAATCACAGTCTGATCAAGACTATGGGCCGCTGGTCCTCTTCCGCAGTAGACTATTACGTCCATTCATCTCCCTTCGATATAGCAGCAGCCCATTTTAAAATTGCTAGCATGCCCGGAGTGGGGGCTACCTGTTCGCCGGGGCCACCTGAGGTTTTCCCCTAAATTCGCTTCGAGGGGTTTTTTCCTCTCCACTGAGCGGCAGGTATACACATAGTCAGGTATACACAGTCACATCCCATTAACAAATTTACTAATCCCCCTTTGTTCGTCTTTCTGGTCTTTTGTTTGTTTGTTTATGTTATGCGTTGGCATGTTCTGTCTTGTTTGTCTCACGGTGTGGGAATTTTCGTAGGTGCCGGGGGTCCATCCTTTGGGGGGCAAGTGAGGCTCACTTCCCCGACCTCAGGGCTAGGCAGCCGCCTCCCTTACCTTCAGGGGTTCTCACCGCGTGAGTCAGAGCGGACCCCCGGCCAAACTCTGTCCTGTCGCAGCTCCTGCGCTCATCTCACTCGAGGCTCTCTTCTATTCTGCCTCTCTTCAGGACGTGGTCACTCGTGCCGAGTCCTATACTAACCTCAATGCTCTGTCCTTATTTTCAGGTCCCAGGCAGCGTGATGTCTCGGCCAATCAGGGGTTTTACGAGCGCCCCTTACATAAGCCTCAAATGCTGGGTACCTCTCTCATCTCCTCCCGAGGGGTGGCTTTTCAAGTCTAACCCTCATATGTGTTTTCAGGTTGCCGGGTCCTCCGCCCCTGGGATGTCGACAGCGTCGGCCCCAGTCGACGACCTCTTTTCTATCCCGTTTCAGGTCGCCGGGTCCTCCGCCCCTGGGATGTCGACAGCGTCGGCCCCAGTCGACGACCTCTTTTCTATCCCGTTTCCGGTTGCCGGGTCCTCCGCCCCTGGGATGTCGACAGCGTCGGCCCCAGTCGACGACCTCTTTTCTATCCTTTCCGGTTGCCGGGTCCTCCGCCCCTGGGATGTCGACAGCGTCGGCCCCAGTCGGTGACCACATTCTGTCCTACTAACTGCTCCTTGCTGCTTCTTCTGCCTTATCTTTCCCCCCCAGCTCACGCCTAGTGAAATGTTAGCTTGCGAGGTTCGGGGGGCGTGAAGCTGGGGGGGCTGCTAATCTCTAATCTTTCAATTTTCTAATCTCCAGTTAATTAGTTCTATTTTACTATTTAAGACCTGATCACCTGCACCTTTTCTGTCTAGTGTTTCGTTTTTCCTCCTCCTCCCCTCCTCCACCTTCTACATGCCTTTGCATCGGTCATCTCTGGGGGGCAAGTGAGGCTCACTTCCCCGACCTCAGGGCTAGGCAGCCGCCTCCCTTACCTTCAGGGGTTCTCACCGCGTGAGTCAGAGCGGACCCCCGGCCAAACTCTGTCCTGTCGCAGCTCCTGCGCTCATCTCACTCGAGGCTCTCTTCTATTCTGCCTCTCTTCAGGACGTGGTCACTCGTGCCGAGTCCTATACTAACCTCAATGCTCTGTCCTTATTTTCAGGTCCCAGGCAGCGTGATGTCTCGGCCAATCAGGGGTTTTACGAGCGCCCCTTACATAAGCCTCAAATGCTGGGTACCTCTCTCATCTCCTCCCGAGGGGTGGCTTTTCAAGTCTAACCCTCATATGTGTTTTCAGGTTGCCGGGTCCTCCGCCCCTGGGATGTCGACAGCGTCGGCCCCAGTCGACGACCTCTTTTCTATCCCGTTTCCGGTTGCCGGGTCCTCCGCCCCTGGGATGTCGACAGCGTCGGCCCCAGTCGACGACCTCTTTTCTATCCTTTCCGGTTGCCGGGTCCTCCGCCCCTGGGATGTCGACAGCGTCGGCCCCAGTCGGTGACCACATTCTGTCCTACTAACTGCTCCTTGCTGCTTCTTCTGCCTTATCTTTCCCCCCCAGCTCACGCCCAGTGAAATATATATATAAATCTGTCTATTAAAACGTGTTAACTGTGAGCAGTTACCTTGGGATTACACACCAGGTTCAGACGCATTGATTGGACTAATGTATCCGCAGGCGACCTAAGACTGTCCTATATATAAATTGCATGGACAGATGCCTTGACCAGTCTGCACCCAGCTACCTCCAGACCCTCATCTCTCCCTACACCCCCACTCGACCTCTCCGCTCCGCCTGCACTAGAAGACTAGCTCTACCACCGCTACGCTCCCCTGCCTCCAAAGCCCGCTCCTTCTCCACCCTTGCTCCGCAGTGGTGGAATGACCTTCCTACAGATGTCAGGACTGCCCAGTCCCTGACCACATTCCGGCGCCTCCTTAAGACTCACCTCTTCAAAGAGCACCTGTAGAACTCCTCTGTTTGTATCCTGGGACACTATCACCCTTCATGTAAATGTGCTTTATTTTGCTCTTATCAGCCCCTATTTTACTGCATTTAATCCTGTACTTCAGAATACTGTAATCTGCCAAGTTTTTAACCTGTAGTACTTTGTATTTACTCACATCCTGATGTAACTATCACTATTACCTGCTGTATTATTGAATTGTGGTTTGTCAAACTTGTACTTTACTTGAACAAAAGTTATTGTATTGCTTGCTCTTATTGTATTACTTGTATTGTAACGCTTGAAATGTTTTTGCTTACGATTGTAAGTCGCCCTGGATAAGGGCGTCTGCTAAGAAATAAATAATAATAATAATAATGGACCTCCGGCACCGGCGTAGATTTAGCTAGGGATGGTAGGGACATGTCCCTACCAATGTCAAGGGACCGTTGAATTGTCCCTACCAATAATTTTGATAAATCTTAAACGTCTTTTGTCAAGTCATTTTATCTGCTCCACAAAGGGTTAACTCTCTCAAGCCCCCCCGCCCCTCCCGCTCGTTATTCCTCCCTCCTCCAAAAAAAACAAAACAAAAAAAAAACGCTAATTTGATTGACTTTGGCCCTTCCATACTGCATCACTGTAACACAGACTCAGTGCGTGGCTGACGTCAGGGACCAGCAGAGTGTGTTGTTTTCATTGAAGTGCGAAAGTGCACAAGGACTCGGGAGTGAAAGGTAAATCTCCGGGTTTAAAATAAAAAAAAAAAATTCTAGTCATTCTTAAACGGTGTACATTGTGCCACAATTTTCACATTTATTTTAAAAAATAAGAATAAATATAATCAGTTTAATTCGATGTTTGTGTTTGTTGGTTAATGCGTTGTCATATTATTTCAATCCTCCTTCCTCCCTTTGTAACTAACTTACTCCTTGCTTGATATTTTTGTATCGTGTGTGTAAAAAGCGAACACGAACATATGTATTTGATTGAATGGACAGTGTGACTATCCAGGCGGCTAAATAAATGCACTATATTATATAGGCAGTAATAAAAAATATATAAAAAGTCAAATTAATGGTGGTGGGGGGGGGGGGGACAGATATACAAATAAATGTCAGTGCGGCGTGAGTAAAAAAAGGTTGAGAACCGCTGGTTTAGGCTGGACTCTGGAAAGACGCTCATCTGAAGTTGCCGCTTGCCGGTCAGGCTGATATGAGTGTGAGCCACTGACTGAATGAAAGCCAGGTGCCGCGGCTGAAGGTATTGTCAGCTCGTCAGCAACATAGTTTGAGAGAATAAAGCTACCTACCTACCTACCTATTACGTTAGCGACCCATTGCTAGCTGCTAACCCAACGTCCTTGGTGGCTAGCTAGCTTGTTTCACAGCTAAATCATTATGTGTGTGTGTGTGTGTGTGTGTGTGTGTGTGTGTGTGAGAGAGAGAGAGAGAGAGAGAGAGAGAGAGAGAGAGAGAGAGAGAGAGAGAGAGTGTGCGTGAGCATGTTTTGATATCGTCATTCAACTAACGTTAGCTAATCACTTCAATTTGGCTTTAGGTGACTAAAGCATAATAGCAACCAAAAAAATAAAGATGGACATAAGGAAGTTTTTTTTACAAAAAGTCAAAGTGTAAGTAGGAAGATGTTATTAAAGTAATAAACACAATTGATAATGATTCTCATAGCAAATGGAAAAATAATTTACTAATGAAGTTAGCAGAGTCATACTTTCTCTCTAAACAGCATGCATCAATTTATCATTTTATCAGGCGAGTGAAGCAGTGCAGCCTGGTAAAAGCAGTACAGAGGCAGGTGGAGCAACAGGGTCGCAGGTGGGGTCTGTAATGGCTTAGTGATTATAACAGTGAAAGTGTTAGACTCAGTTTTGAGATATATTATTGTTTGAGGCACATTGTGATATAATAGTAGGCTAATGCTGTATAGTAATACTCAGCAAATAAAGTTAGCATAGCCATATATTTTCTCTCTATATGGCATGCATCAATTTATTATTTTATCAGGTGAATGAAGCAATGCACCCAGGTACGAGCAGCAGCACAGACACAGGAGTGGCAGGCAGAGCACGTGAGCGTGCATGTGCTCATGCTTGTAGCGCCAGGGGTATTGGTAGCTTACAGTAAGGCTGGGATAGGTTATAATTCAGGTTATTAGTAATTCTACAGCAGGGATGTCAAACCAGCTTCCAGGAGGGACACTTTATCATAGTGTTTTAAGTGTATACCACTGTCCTCGAATCATGTCCAGCATTCATTTCAAGCCACCAGAAGTTACCATTTAATAGCTGTCTACTAAAAAATTTCTTCCCGGGGGGGCATGCCCCCGAACCCCACTAGCGACCGTGACTCCACCCCCCTACAAAATTGTGTCCCCACCAATGTTCAAACCAAACCTACGCCCTTGTATATATATATATATATATATATATATATATATATATATATATATATATATATATATATATATATATATATATATATATATATATATTTGCATGCCCCGGTAGCTAAAAGCTTAGTTACGGCTCTGGGCAAAACCAACGCCCTTGGCCATTATACTACTATGCATTCGTATCAAGGTGTCTATGGTAGCTAGCGGTATACCGGCTCTTAAGGTAGCTTGTGTTGGAGCAGCAGGACAAGCTCGCCATCCCGCCCGCTGCTTTCCTGCTCACCAGAACACAACGCACCCAGGGGAGAGATACCATGGTAAATAGGTAACCTATTTACCATGGTATCCCTCCCCTGCGGCGGCTGCTCTTGATCTCCGGCTGCTCTTGATCTCCGTGAACGCACCCGCTGTCACATTGAAGCGCTTGAAAACACAGCACAACATTCCCTAATAACACTTGCAATGCATTATGACTTCAAAGGTATGACTTTAAGTCTATGACATTATTATTTATTGATTTTATTTTGTTTTATTTCTTTGATCACCAACTGCCACGACAACACACTCGTTTTTTTTTTTTTATGCAGTACTCCTGACGAACTTCACCCATTGACCGCATCGTACCGGCTCTTAAGGTAGCTTGTGTTGGAGCAGCAGGACAAGCTCGCCATCCCGCCCGCTGCTTTCCAGCTCACCAAAACACAACGCACCCAGGGGAGAGATACCATGGTAAATAGGTAACCTATTTACCATGGTATCCCTCCCCTGCGGCGGCTGCTCTTGATCTCCGGCTGCTCTTGATCTCCGTGAACTCACCCGCTGTCATATTGAAGCGCTTGAAAACACAGCACAACATTCCCTAATAACACTTGCAATGCATTATGACTTCAAAGGTATGACTTTAAGTCTATGACATTATTATTTATTGATTTTATTTTGTTTTATTTCTTTGCTCACCAACTGCCACGACAACACACTCGTTTTTTTTTTATGCAGTACTCCTGACGAACTTCACCCATTGACCGCATCGTACCGGCTCTTAAGGTAGCTTGTGTTGGAGCAGCAGGACAAGCTCGCCATCCCGCCCGCTGCTTTCCTGCTCACCAAAACACAACGCACCCAGGGGAGAGATACCATGGTAAATAGGTAACCTATTTACCATGGTATCCCTCCCCTGCGGCGGCTGCTCTTGATCTCCGGCTGCTCTTGATCTCCGTGAACGCACCCGCTGTCACATTGAAGCACTTGAAAACACAGCACAACATTCCCTAATAACACTTGCAATGCATTTTGACTTCAAAGGTATGACTTTAAGTCTATGACATTATTATTTATTGATTTTATTTCTTTGATCACCAACTGCCACGACAACACACTCGTTTTTTTTTTTTATGCAGTACTCCTGACGAACTTCACCCATTGACCGCATCGTACCGGCTCTTAAGGTAGCTTGTGTTGGAGCAGCAGGACAAGCTCGCCATCCCGCCCGCTGCTTTCCTGCTCACCAAAACACAACGCACCCAGGGGAGAGATACCATGGTAAATAGGTAACCTATTTACCATGGTATCCCTCCCCTGCGGCGGCTGCTCTTGATCTCCGGCTGCTCTTGATCTCCGTGAACGCACCCGCTGTCACATTGAAGCGCTTGAAAACACAGCACAACATTCCCTAATAACACTTGCAATGCATTATGACTTCAAAGGTATGACTTTAAGTCTATGACATTATTATTTATTGATTTTATTTTGTTTTATTTCTTTGATCACCAACTGCCAGGACAACACACTCGGTTTTTTTTTTATGCAGTACTCCTGACGAACTTCACCCATTGACCGCATCGTACCGGCTCTTAAGGTAGCTTGTGTTGGAGCAGCAGGACAAGCTCGCCATCCCGCCCGCTGCTTTCCTGCTCACCAAAACACAACGCACCCAGGGGAGAGATACCATGGTAAATAGGTAACCTATTTACCATGGTATCCCTCCCCTGCGGCGGCTGCTCTTGATCTCCGTGAACGCACCCGCTGTCACATTGAAGCGCTTGAAAACACAACACAACATTCCCTAATAACACTTGCAATGCATTATGACTTCAAAGGTATGACTTTAAGTCTATGACATTATTATTTATTGATTTTATTTTGTTTTATTTCTTTGATCACCAACTGCCACGACAACACACTCGTTTTTTTTTTTATGCAGTACTCCTGACGAACTTCACCCATTGACCGCATCCTACCGGCTCTTAAGGTAGCTTGTGTTGGAGCAGCAGGACAAGCTCGCCATCCCGCCCGCTGCTTTCCTGCTCACCAAAACACAACGCACCCAGGGGAGAGATACCATGGTAAATAGGTAACCTATTTACCATGGTATCCCTCCCCTGCGGCGGCTGCTCTTGATCTCCGGCTGCTCTTGATCTCCGTGAACGCACCCGCTGTCACATTGAAGCGCTTGAAAACACAGCACAACATTCCCTAATAACACTTGCAATGCATTATGACTTCAAAGGTATGACTTTAAGTCTATGACATTATTATTTATTGATTTTATTTTGTTTTATTTCTTTGATCACCAACTGCCACGACAACACACTCGGTTTTTTTTTTATGCAGTACTCCTGACGAACTTCACCCATTGACCGCATCGTACCGGCTCTTAAGGTAGCTTGTGTTGGAGCAGCAGGACAAGCTCGCCATCCCGCCCGCTGCTTTCCTGCTCACCAAAACACAACGCACCCAGGGGAGAGATACCATGGTAAATAGGTAACCTATTTACCATGGTATCCCTCCCCTGCGGCGGCTGCTCTTGATCTCCGTGAACGCACCCGCTGTCACATTGAAGCGCTTGAAAACACAGCACAACATTCCCTAATAACACTTGCAATGCATTATGACTTCAAAGGTATGACTTTAAGTCTATGACATTATTATTTATTGATTTTATTTTGTTTTATTTCTTTGATCACCAACTGCCACGACAACACACTCGTTTTTTTTTTATGCAGTACTCCTGACGAACTTCACCCATTGACCGCATCGTACCGGCTCTTAAGGTAGCTTGTGTTGGAGCAGCAGGACAAGCTCGCCATCCCGCCCGCTGCTTTCCTGCTCACCAAAACACAACGCACCCAGGGGAGAGATACCATGGTAAATAGGTAACCTATTTACCATGGTATCCCTCCCCTGCGGCGGCTGCTCTTGATCTCCGGCTGCTCTTGATCTCCGTGAACTCACCCGCTGTCACATTGAAGCGCTTGAAAACACAGCACAACATTCCCTAATAACACTTGCAATGCATTATGACTTAAAAGGTATGACTTTAAGTCTATGACATTATTATTTATTGATTTTATTTTGTTTTATTTCTTTGATCACCAACTGCCACGACAACACACTCGTTTTTTTTTTATGCAGTACTCCTGACGAACTTCACCCATTGACCACATCGTACCGGCTCTTAAGGTAGCTTGTGTTGGAGCAGCAGGACAAGCTCGCCATCCCGCCCGCTGCTTTCCTGCTCACCAAAACACAACGCACCCAGGGGAGAGATACCATGGTAAATAGGAAACCTATTTACCATGGTATCCCTCCCCTGCGGCGGCTGCTCTTGATCTCCGGCTGCTCTTGATCTCCGTGAACGCACCCGCTGTCACATTGAAGCGCTTGAAAACACAGCACAACATTCCCTAATAACACTTTCAATGCATTATGACTTCAAAGGTATGACTTTAAGTCTATGACATTATTATTTATTGATTTTATTTTGTTTTATTTCTTTGATCACCAACTGCCACGACAACACACTCGGTTTTTTTTTTATGCAGTACTCCTGACGAACTTCACCCATTGACCGCATCGTACCGGCTCTTAAGGTAGCTTGTGTTGGAGCAGCAGGACAAGCTCGCCATCCCGCCCGCTGCTTTCCTGCTCACCAAAACACAACGCACCCAGGGGAGAGATACCATGGTAAATAGGTAACCTATTTACCATGGTATCCCTCCCCTGCGGCGGCTGCTCTTGATCTCCGTGAACGCACCCGCTGTCACATTGAAGCGCTTGAAAACACAGCACAACATTCCCTAATAACACTTGCAATGCATTATGACTTCAAAGGTATGACTTTAAGTCTATGACATTATTATTTATTGATTTTATTTTGTTTTATTTCTTTGATCACCAACTGCCACGACAACACACTCGTTTTCTTTTTTTATGCAGTACTCCTGACGAACTTCACCCATTGACCGCATCGTACCGGCTCTTAAGGTAGCTTGTGTTGGAGCAGCAGGACAAGCTCGCCATCCCGCCCGCTGCTTTCCTGCTCACCAAAACACAACGCACCCAGGGGAGAGATACCATGGTAAATAGGTAACCTATTTACCATGGTATCCCTCCCCTGCGGCGGCTGCTCTTGATCTCCGGCTGCTCTTGATCTCCGTGAACTCACCCGCTGTCACATTGAAGCGCTTGAAAACACAGCACAACATTCCCTAATAACACTTGCAATGCATTATGACTTAAAAGGTATGACTTTAAGTCTATGACATTATTATTTATTGATTTTATTTTGTTTTATTTCTTTGATCACCAACTGCCACGACAACACACTCGTTTTTTTTTTTATGCAGTACTCCTGACGAACTTCACCCATTGACCGCATCGTACCGGCTCTTAAGGTAGCTTGTGTTGGAGCAGCAGGACAAGCTCGCCATCCCGCCCGCTGCTTTCCTGCTCACCAAAACACAACGCACCCAGGGGAGAGATACCATGGTAAATAGGTAACCTATTTACCATGGTATCCCTCCCCTGCGGCGGCTGCTCTTGATCTCCGGCTGCTCTTGATCTCCGTGAACGCACCCGCTGTCACATTGAAGCGCTTGAAAACACAGCACAACATTCCCTAATAACACTTTCAATGCATTATGACTTCAAAGGTATGACTTTAAGTCTATGACATTATTATTTATTGATTTTATTTTGTTTTATTTCTTTGATCACCAACTGCCACGACAACACACTCGTTTTTTTATGCAGTACACTCTTAGAAAAAAGGGTACAATATAGAACCCTAAAAGGTTCTATCTGCTGGTATAGATTTGGAACCATTTTGAAGTGCTATATGGAACCTTTTAAAATGGTTCTTTGGAAGAACCCTGCATTAGAGGTTTAATAAAGAACCACCATGGTTCTTATATTAATGGTATAATACAGAACCATATTGGTTCCTCTGAAGAACCTTCTATTGAGGTTTAATATAGAACCATAAGAGTTACACTATTGAACCTTACAATTAACATTCTATGGAGGGTTGTTTGGTTCATCTGAGAAAAAACAAATGTATACCGTTAAGAGCTCTTCACATCCTTTAGAATCCCCCAACCTCAGAAGTGTAAGTGCTTTGATAAATCACTCAATTCAGGATGCCAACAATTTATTTATTAAACATTTATATAACAATTTATTGTTTTTACAGGTTAAACCATTAGAGTAGTTTCAGGTTTAGTTATATACAGTTTTACACCGTTTTATTCAACCTGTGTGTTTTTAATAATTAAACCATATTATTTACACAGTGAAAAAAAGGGTCTCGCAGCAAACTGGAAAATAAATCTATGCATCCCACAGATTTTCCTGAAACTTACACAAAATACATTTTCAAGAACATGTAATAGACCTTGAAAAGGCTGAGATAAAATGTATATTGAAACTGATGAACGTGGGTTTCTTTTTTCTTATTCATTTTTTGGTGGCACAAATTAGAAGAGCTACTGTACAGTATTTAGATCAGAGCTTATTATGAGTTTATGATATCTATAAATTAAGACTGAATGTTTATTAGTTTTTTGAGATCAAAACTTCTATTAAAAACAATTTACATTTGTTATAAACAATTAATTTTCTAATCAGCCATTTACATTTAAAATAAATACTTTTTTTTATATGTACAATTACATTTTTATATCAAATATTCTGTTTTTGTAATCAAATTAAATAGTTGACACAATAAATTCATTTAATTTCAGATTAAATGTTAAAATGGCATTCCATCAGATCAATATAATTATTCCCCAAGTAAAAGTGCAGTTATTTGACTGTAAATCTTTAACACTGGCAAAGGTACTTTGTCAGAGATACTCAGCTTCATGAAGTACCTTTCCATGAAAGTCAGACAATTTTTTAGAGCTTTAGGATACTCAATGCCCAAGGAAAAATAAAGAGAAACAATACATTCAACAGCAAGGGTGATATCCATTCCTGGATAATCACTGAGTATCTCAATTCCATCAACACAAACAGAGATGTCATCTGCTGCCAATGGGCTTGTTGTTCCCTTGAAAACGATAGTTGGCGTAGGTGATGGTGGTACCTGTATAGATTTTAAAATAATAATTAATAACTTTATTCAACAATAAATTACGTGAAATTGTACTTCAGCAGCATCTCACCATACCTACAAGCAGTGGCGGCTCGTGTGGTGGGGCTGCGGCTACTTTAAAGGGATTTCGTAATATTCCTCCCTTTAAAAACATTTTAACTGTCGGATCTCACTTAAAACAGCGAGGAACGTCTTAAACTCCTGTTAATTGCCTACAAGTCTCCCTCATAATTCATTAAGTACACATTTATGGCAAGCCAAATTAAGAGATACCTTTAAATATTTAACAGATATCTTTAAATATTTCAAAATATCCTTAAATCAGTTGAATATATCTTAAAATATTTTGAAATAATTAGAGATATCTTAACATATTTTAAGATATCTCAAAATGGTTTACAGATATCAGGAATTAATTTGGAGATATTTCAAACTCATTTTGAGATATCTCTAAATGATAATTTGACTTTGTATTTAACATTGAAAACATCAATTCAGTTAAGCTACATTTAAAAAGTAGAGCTCAATTAACTTACTTGGTCAACAACAAACAGATTTTCCCTCTCTCGAAACAAAGCTGGCAACAGCAACAATGCTTCCGTTCCAAGTTTACTCCAAAACGTAGTTCTACTTCGTGCAACAGCTAAAATACAGATGCTAAAGTTATTATTATATTTATTTATTTATCATATGCCTTTATCCAAGGCGATATACACAGCTGTAAAAAAGAGTTGAATACTTACAAATAATGTAGTAGTTAAAAAAATCAATAAATAAAACAAAATCAAACTAAACTGAATGCGAGCAGAAAGAAGTTGCATGGGAAAAACCAGGAGCAGTGGAGTTTTGTAAAAGCTGGAGCAGGTGGATTGCTGATGCAGAAAGGTCACCTAGGAGGACTAATTAAAGTGATTATACATGCTTATAACTAAAAATATTAATTTCTCATCAATCACCATAGTAGAATAAAAACTAGTACCTACCAGTTTAGGATGCTTTAGGAATGGAAACAGACCAAGGACTTCTTCAGTGGACTTCTTCTCCATCATTCTTTCCCGAGTGTGTACAGTTCTATTCATGCTGTCACATATGGCTTCAATGTTCGGCCTCAATTTCGTTATTTCTTTTCTTATGGAGTCCAAGTGTTTGGCAATACTATGCTCGTCTTCTCCTGGGAACTCCTCACTTTGCATCTGCAATATGTATCATAACGTTAAGTAATTCAATACTTATGATCAGGCATTTACTGCATGTATTCTCTGTGCTTTTCTTTACTCTGGAAAAATGCTAAAGATCAAGTACTCTCCATGAAAGCCAATTAGCTAATAAACTACACAATCGCATGTATGTACATATATAAAGTATGTAATTCTATTTCAATCTATTTCTGTCAATGCAGATCCAAGAGTTAGGCTTACAGATTCTCTTCTCTTTTTCATGAGCGGTTGCTGTTGCTCTGGTGCACGCTTCCTTCCTCGACCCACAGCACCAAACTTTTTTTTTCATGTCTTCTACAGTCTCCACTGAAATAAGTGTCTTTCTCTCTTTTTTGAATTTATTTCTCAGTATTTCAAGTAGAGTAGCCTGAAACAATGATAGAAAGTTAAACCTATGTCCATTATCTGGCTATAAAAAATACATATCAACTAGTAAAAATATATTTAACGCTGCATAATTTTGACAAATTAATGTTTATTCGACTATTTCTTTTATGAATATAACTACCAAATGTATACTCACATATCCAGTTTGGCTGTCATCCCTTAGAAATCTGTACTTACAGCACAAAGTACTTAGCACAGTACTGTACATTATGTGGTCTGGATACCTAAATATACAGATTAGAAAATAATATAGGCATATGAATTGTAAGTGAATTGTAAGAAAAATATATATTTGAGAAATAATGTCATGAAATACAGTTGCATTTTACAATTGCTTTAATTTACAAAAAAAACATGCTGAAAAGCATTATGAAAATGAATTTAATAAAACTTTTTCTCTTGAATAAAATATTGCTGTTATGATAGATTTAAAAAAAAAATAGTAATCATTTTAAAAATGAATATGCTATTTTATGTTATGTAATTATTCTAAAATTGGTTGCCTATGTATCTAAAACAAACACCGAAATCTCAGTTCTTACAGCGTATATTTGCTGAGGTCATCAAACAGAGTCTGTATTAGAGCTGCACGAAGGGCAGATTTGTCTTTTGATTTGAAACCAATGTCCTTTCTATCAAGGGCCATCTGTACAACTGGAGGAAATATAGGCAATGTATAACATGCGGTCCAAACATGAACACTTGTTGAGGTTTGTGGCACTTCTCTGCATTCTACTGGTAGCACCTTCTCTGAAACAATATGCTCATTTGCTTTTGTTCTATGAAAATACAAAAAACAACAAAAAAAACAATATTTCATAATTTTAATCACCTGAAAATATCTAAAGACTTGATATTTAAACAGAGCCTTATAATATAACAGCCATATTAATTTTCTACACAGAAGTTTAAAACCATACATTCCCAGTCCTCATTTTCAGGAATTAAACTAGTGAAAATACCTCTCTCTCTCTCTCTCTCTCTCTCTCTCTCTCTCTCTCTCTCTCTCTCTCTCTCTCTCTCTCTCTCTCTCTCTGTGTGTGTTTCCATAAAGAAATGTACTCCCATAATATACATCTTTCTTACAATACAACATTACAATACAAAAAGCGTACTGGTAGTAGTAATTTATACTTTTCAAAGTGATTCCTGTATAGTATGTGGTATTTAAATGTAAATACTAAAACACAACAATAGACTAACATAATGTATAATATATTTGTCATTACATACCTTTTAAGGTTCTCGAGAGCCTTTAAAAATTTGACTTGGTCCTTCATAGTTCGGAAGATCTTTCCAATCATATGTTCTGTCAGACCTAAAAGAGTCTCACCATCTATTTCTTCACCTAATGAACAAAAAAACATAAAATTAATCAGAAAAATAAGCACCAATGTTAACCTGCCATTGTAATTAATATCACAGTTTTGAATGCAAGCAGTACCTTATACACAGTATGATGAGGTGCAATATATAAACATCCATCACTGTCTTCATAAGCATCTAGTGCATGGTAGTCAACTTCATTGCCAGGTGTTAATGTACACCACTCATGCAAAGCCTCTATTTTGAAGGCATGAAGGTGAGAATTAAATTCCAGAGCAAAATACAGTTTCCCACACAAAATCCATGTACACCTAAACTGAATCATATGCAAGATTTTGAAAAAAATGGGTAAATCCTCATGGACTACATCGACAATGAAGTAATCCTGACGAACTTCAACCATTGCCCGCATCGTACCGGCTCTTAAGGTAGCTTGTGTTGGAGCAGCAGGACAAGCTCGCCATCCCGCCCGCTGCTTTCCTGCTCACCAAAACACAACGCACCCAGGGGAGAGATACCATGGTAAATAGGTAACCTATTTACCATGGTATCCCTCCCCTGCGGCGGCTGCTCTTGATCTCCGGCTGCTCTTGATCTCCGTGAACGCACCCGCTGTCACATTGAAGCGCTTGAAAACACAGCACAACATTCCCTAATAACACTTGCAATGCATTATGACTTCAAAGGTATGACTTTAAGTCTATGACATTATTATTTATTGATTTTATTTTGTTTTATTTCTTTGATCACCAACTGCCACGACAACACACTCGTTTTTTTTTTTTTCATGCAGTACTCCTGACGAACTTCACCCATTGACCGCATCGTACCGGCTCTTAAGGTAGCTAGTGTTGGAGCAGCAGGACAAGCGAGGTATGACACAGGCCCGGTTTTTGGGATGGAACCGCATAACAGTCTCGCGTTTTGATTGGTCCATGTCTGTCACATGAATATGTCGTCACACGAGTGGAAAAGCGTGCAGGCATTTTAACATTGTGATCAGATAGAGTGATCTGCTTTCCACAACCTTACCATTAAAATATAATGTGGTATTACACTGTACTGATATTACAAACTATGAGGAATTACTTTATATAAATTATCATGTTGTGCACGAATGTAGGAATTGGCTTTCTGTGGTGATGTACTTTTTTCTTTCAAGTAGCATATATCGATAATCGTTTTTGCGATATATTTTAATATAAAACATATACGCTATTGCAGTTTTGTTACAGGATACATTAGTTTATCTCTAATGTAATCACAGTTTTACATATAGACTGCCCCTGTTTTTATTTACGTCCCAAATTCTGGGCCGCTTTGCTTTTCAGATAATGTCCCAAATTCTGGGCCGCCTTGGTTTTTAGATAACGTCCCAAATTCTGGGCCGCCTTGGTTTTTAGATAACGTCCCAAATTCTGGGCCGCTTTGGTTTTTAGATAACGTCCCAAATTCTGGGCAGCCTTGGTTTTTAGATAACGTCCCAAATTCTGGGCCGCTTTGCATTTCCGAATTCAGCCCAGTTTTGGGGAATCAGCTGACAGCCGAGTTTCTAAGTCATGCATGCACAGTTTACCATAAACTGGATCGTGAATTTATTTGAGAGTAACCCTTAGTACATTAATCAAAGTTCATGTATTTTTTACTCTCCCCAGAAATCTTTTTTTTTTTTTTTTTTTTTAATGAAAAAAACAAAAATGTAAATGTTAAACGTATTTCTTATTACATGAAGAAACTACATTGCACTGAAATAGATACATGAAAATTAATTAAAGCAGCCGTTTTCCTTTATTAAAGGCTAATATTAAAACACATTTTTGGGAAGGAACATGGTATTCCGAAAAAAGGACATCTCATTTTCTTATGTAACGTCCATCAATATATTGTAGTGTTTCAGGTTCTTTTTGGACAGAAATGAGACTGCAACTGTGAGTAGATGAAGGCCGTTTATTTTGACAATAATTAAATAATCACAAAATAAAATCATAAAGTGATGGTAAGGAGACTGGGAGTCGAAAGTGAAAATAAATGCTTGTAGTAATTTTTCTTTTACCCTACCCTTCCCAGTCTTTTCCCCGCCCCTCTTGTGCGCAAAACCTGAACTCCAATTCCCCTCCACACACGTGTACCACCATGCAACCCCTGCATGCATACACCAACCATGCAACCCCTGCACGCATACACCCACCATGCAACCCCTGCACGCACACACCACCATGCAACCCCTGCACGCATACACCCACCATGCAACCCCTGCATGCATACACCCACCATGCAACCCCTGCACGCACACACCACCATGCAACCCCTGCACGCATACACCCACCATACAACCCCTGCACGCATACACCCACCATGCAACCCCTGCACGCACACACCACCATGCAACCCCTGCACGCATACACCCACCATGCAACCCCTGCATGCATACACCCACCATGCAACCCCTGCACGCACACACCACTATGCAACCCCTGCACGCATACACCCACCATACAACCCCTGCACGCATACACCCACCATGCAACCCCTGCACGCACACACCACCATGCAACCCCTGCACGCATTCACCCACCATGCAACCCCTGCATGCATACACCCACCATGCAACCCCTGCACGCACACACCACTATGCAACCCCTGCACGCATGCACCCACCATGCAACCCCTGCATGCATACACCCACCATGCAACCCCTGCACGCACACACCACTATGCAACCCCTGCACGCATACACCCACCATACAACCCCTGCACGCATACACCCACCATGCAACCCCTGCACGCACACACCACCATGCAACCCCTGCACGCATACACCCACCATGCAACCCCCGCATGCATACACCCACCATGCAACCCCTGCACGCACACACCACTATGCAACCCCTGCACGCATACACCCACCATACAACCCCTGCACGCATACACCCACCTTAGCAATTCTTTGCAAAATATATTTTCGGGTATTCAGCCCCATTCATGTCTATGGCAGTGTTATAAAACACATTTTCAGGCATATCTCTCGAACCCGAGCACGTAGAACCACCATTCAAAGTGATATAGACTCAGGGGAGCACCCCAAACCACCCCCTAAAAAGGTGTGGTGGTTCACCCAAAAACTCATGTCATGACGAAAAAATTCACTTTGCCAAGCCGTCCTGGCATTTGAACCATAAAAATAGTGACTCCTTGTGCGGGGCCCCATGGGGCCCCAACGCAAAAAAAAAAATCAAGTTCCTAACCCCCACAGAACCCGAGATACGCCCTGTCAAAAATGTCCAAAAACTACCCTTTTCGGGGTCATATCTCCATGACCCCGGGGCCTAGAAACCGGGTTGAACTTCCTAGGGTCATGTCTGGGGGCCCTCTTTCACAGGGAGCCACCCGTTTTCAAATGCTACATTTTCAACAAATTTTCACATTTTCAGCATGATGGAATGTCAAGGTTGCATTTCCAATAGCTTTTGAGCTCCAGGTTGGCAAAAAAAGTCTAAACTGGTGTCCTTTCTAGCTGGGGACACGTTGCTTGGAGGGATCGACAGGGGCCCCGAGGTGGACCTCCATACCGATTTTCAAGTCTTGGGGACCCCCGGAACCCAAGATACAGCACCCTGAAAAATGTCTATGGGAAATCCCATTATAAAACCCCTTTGGGGCAACGGCCACCATCTGGCGGTGGGGTGGCGTTTGAACCCGTGGCTGATGTCTTTCTTTAGCTAAGACTCTTGTGTATGCAAAGAATGTCCTTCTGAGTTTGTTGGCCCAGGGGTCGTGGAGATACGGGTACGATAAGAGACCACCCCCTTCCCTATGGCAAATCCCATTATAAAAACACCATCGGGGTAAGGCTCAGCTAATGGCGGTCGTGGGTCTTACGAACTCGAAGGAACCCATTTTCTTTAGCTAAGATTGTTGTGCATCTAAAAAGAGTACAGAAGCACCAATTTAAGTCCATTCCAAGTGTTTTGTGATCACAGTATCAGCCTGAGTGTATCAGAGCACAGTTTTGCACCAAAAGCAAGGGGAGGCGAAAAAAAGCACTACATACCCTATTCTTTAAGATATCACTTTGCACTGCAAATTTGAGGAACGCAACCACTTAGCAACTTGCAAATTGGTACTGCAATTTAAAGGCCTGTAGTGCCTAACTGATTCAAGTGTTTTTGGAATGATTCTTGCAAAGACTGATTTATAAGAAAAAAGAGAGATTGACAAACAGCATTTTGCTTTATATGCAGAAACGGGCAACTACAAGAGGGTGTCAAACAAGCTGTGAATGTCCCAGGAGGCTACAGAGTACCTCTGAGTATGAATCCAGATGCTCGCAGTACCTGTTCTTAGATGTCCGAAACCACTGTATCGCTGTATAACTGTATACCCTATAAATATAACTTTTTATTGTGTATTTGAGGAACACAACCAATTACAAACTTCATTTGAATTGCTGTGCTATCAGAATATCAGTGTATAACTTTGCTGGGTATTGCAGTGTATGCTGGGTATCAAAAGGTCTTCAAACTTTTACAAAAGGCCGTCAAAGTTACAAAAAATAGGTGTGCTCCTAACCTAATACTTGTCTTTTTAATTCTGTGCATCCAAATACTTGTAGTTAAAAGTTTTAAGAATTAAGCTTACTGTTTGTTGTTCTGTCCTAAACCAGCAGTTTGTCACCCAGACTTATTAAATAAACAGGGGGGGGGGGGGGGTCATCAGATTATTCTCCATTTTATTGTAACTGAGGTACCGTTCAGTTGAGCGAAAATTGTAAAGGGGTACTCGAGCTGAAACCTCCAGATAGAAGGGCTACAGTTTCAAAAAAAGGTTGAAAACCCCTGACCTACAGTATAAATGATCAGGAATAGATAAGGGAAATGCTGACTAATACAATACAATAGGATTTATTTGAAGTTGTTGAAGGTCACTGGTCTCTTAAACCCAGAAGTTCTGATAAACCCCTATGCCTCACTATATATTGATGGACATTACATAAGCAAATGAGATGACCTTTTTTTTTTTTTTTGGTATACCATGTTCCTAAATGTTTTCTGAGGAGAGTAAAAAATACATTAACTTTGATTCATGTACTCTTAAATGAGTTAACGGTCCAGTTTATGGTAAACTGTGCATGCATGACTTAGAAACTCGGCTGTCAGCTAAGCAGAATAGCTCAAAAACTGGCCTGAATTCGAAAATGCAGAATTCGGAACGTTATCTGAAAACCAGAGCAGCCCAGAAATTGGGATGTTATCAAAGCGGCCCAGAATTTGGGACGTTATCTAAAAACCAAAGCGGCCCAGAATTTGGGACGTTATCTAAAAACCAAAGCGGCCCAGAATTTGGGATGTTATCTGCAAACCAAATCGGCCCAGAATTTGGGACATTATCTGAAAAGCAAAGCAGCCCAGAATTTGCGACGTAAATGAAAACAGGGGCAGTCTATATGTAAAACTGTGATTACATTAGAGATAAACTAATGTATTCTGTAACAAAACTGCAATAGCGTATATGTTTTATATTAAAATATATCGCAAAAACGATTATCGATATATGCTACTTGAAAGAAAAAAGTACACCACCACAGAAAGCCAATTCTTACATTCGTGCATAACATGATAATTTATATAAAGTAATTCCTCATAGTTTGTAATATCAGTACAGTGTAATACCACATTATATTTTAATGGTAAGGTTGTGGAAAGCAGATCACTCTATCTGATCACAATGTTAAAAATGCCTGCACGCTTTTCCACTCGTGTGACGACATATTCATGTGACAGACATGGACCAATCAAAACGCGAGACTGTTATGCGGTTCCATCCCAAAAACCGGGCCTGTGTCATACCTCTTTTTTGTTCCTCCTCCTCCCCACCTCTGCTCCTTTCCATATCGCACTGTCCGCACAGGGCTCCCTCAGGGGGGGAAGTGAGTCTCACTCCCCCGGCTGTCCGGGTCGGTTTATACCTTCATTGAGAGACATGCGTTTGGTTCACTGCTATTGAAGTTAATGCTGACACTGATGACACTGATGCTACAACTGGAGCTGGTAAGACTGGTGCTGCTACTTCCAAATATTTAACTAGAATTCATAATAGTATATGTATGTATAACATGTGTATTGTAGTTTATTTCCATTTGTATCCATCTTGAAAAGAACCTTTAATTGGATAAATATGTAGGAGACACCCATACGACCTTCAACACAATAATAAAACCTCAGGGCAAGATGCCCCTGCACAACACAATACAACATGAATAAATAAATAAATAAATAAATAAATAAATAAATAAATAAATAAATGCATTATGCTATCGCTGGCAAAAGGCTGTTTGAAATTTTTTAACTACTAAAAGTAGAAAAAGCGCGGTCGACGAAGAAATGCCCCAGCAACAGCGGTTGCCCTCTCAACCAATCAGCTGCCATCGCAACCCACAGCGAGAGGCAGGTGTTCAACGTTTCTTCACAGGCGGGAGAGCTTTCTTCACTGAGAGGTGAGTAAAACCTTTTAATAACGCTAATTATCTTTATTTGTGTGAATGAATGAAAAAATATAAACTAAAGACGTACAGACAGCTCTACAACATCCACGAGTAAAATAAAAAAAGGTTATTTTGCTTTTGTTAATGATGCGGGTCAATGATAGAATTTCTGAGGTAATTTTTTTTAATTTTTTTTTTTTACTAAACTTGATGACGATAATCAATTGGGCTGAACTGAGAGAGGAAAAGGGTAATACTTATGATACTTCTGGGAACTTTCTGACGTAAAATGTTTCATTAAGTCTATTGTTTAATGACGATTTCTAGGATACATGAGTATTAAGTATGAGGTAAACATAAGATTTGCTTCACTGCTACGATTTCTCGGGCGGTTCTGGTACGAAAATAATAAAACACAAATTACTATCTTTTTCTCTTGATTAAATGAGACTTTTTTTATCGACGTTCTTTTAAAACCATGGTGTTTAATATAATTTGTCATTCATGCAAACTGAAAACAATTTTATTTTAGTACTACTGTAAAAAAATAAAAAAACAACTTTAAAATACAGTACTGAATAATAATTCCTGGTAATTGTGTGACAAAGCATTAAGTATTGTAGTTTACGGTGTCAATATATGACAGCGTCTGAAATGGTGCGCATTACTTGAACAGTTGAGTAAGCGTTCTTTCGCGGGCTAGGATGTAGGCTACACCGCCTTGCAGGTCCAGTGTGCCTAACAACAGAACATTAACATAACATTAAACACCAAATCCCAAATCACAAAGCGCACGCACACACGCAGTCCAGTGGCCACGCCTTCCTGCTCGCACACAACATTATAAACATAAACATTTGGCTGCCGAGAAAAGCTTAGCTATTTTTCTGTTCGTATGTCACCAGGCATGTAGACAAAGACGTAAACACACAAACAGATTTAATAAGAAAAAGAGGCACTACATATTATTTCTAACAGGGTTTTTCAATTACATGATAGAAAAAAATCAATGTAATTCTGCTTATGAAGTTAATTTGATGCATTGGTATTGGGAGACACAAGTACTGTACCTCTATTCAATCTGATCACTTTAGAGGAGGGGCAGTTTCAGTTGCCAACAAACAGCATATATCTTAAAGTGCAAAGGAAAAAAGTGAGTGATCCACAAATGTTTTCGGGAGTACTGTAAGCTTCAGGAAAAACTAAACACAATTTCAAGCTGTCCTTTTAACTAACAGACAAATATTCTTTCATGAAAAAAAGGTTTTCTTTAAAAAACTATTTTACATAACTTTCTACTGTCAATTCAACTGCTGTAGAGAAACATATATATATATATATATATATATATATATATATATATATATATATATATATATATATATATATATATTAATTGGCTCACATAGCAGACTTTATTGACCATGTTGTTTGGTCAAGATGCATTATGCTGTATGATATTAAACAGCTGATCCTTTTGCTTGACTGGGCAAGGTGAGTATGGGCACATGTTCATACAATCCTTTGGCTCTAAGTCTGGGCAAGGTGGGGCTTGTTTTATCATGTCAAGCATGTGATCATTTTGCCTAGACATGGTCCATCTTACCAGTTTAATGTTACCTGGGACTTAGCTAGGAATAGATTTTTACTGAGGCAAAAATCAAATTTTTGTCTAAAAAAAAAAACAAAACCCTGTGCATATCCTGTTCATGTTACGAAGGTGAAATTTATCATATTTTAAAGCCTGGAGACTATTAATGCAAACTGCAAAGCGATACAACAAATTCCTAAAATTACCCTATTCACACTGTTAGAAATATGTGATATTAAAAGGACAAGAAGAATAGAAGTTATAGATATGAACACGTAGATGGGTTTATACCTTCATTGAGAGACATGCGTTTGGTTCACTGCTATTGAAGTTAATGCTGACACTGATGACACTGATGCTACAACTGGAGCTGGTAAGACTGGTGCTGCTACTTCTGGAACTGATGCTGACACTGCTGGGACTGGCAGGACTGGTGCTGCTACTGCTGGAACTGGTAAGACTGGTGCTCCTACTGCTGGAACTGGTAAGACTGGTGCTGCTACTGCTGGAACTGTTAAGACTGGTGCTGCTACTGCTGGAACTGGTAAGACTGGTGCTGCTGGGACTGGTAAGTGGTTCTGCTACTGCTGGGACTGGTAAGACTGGTGCTGCTACTGCTGAAACTGGTAAGACTGGTGCTGCTGGGACTGGTAAGACTGGTGCTGCTACTGCTGGGACTGGTAAGAGTGGTGCTTCTACTGCTGGAACTGGTAAGACTGGTGCTGCCACTGCTGGGACTGGTAAGACTGGTGCTGCCACTGCTGGGACTGGTGCTGCTACTGCTGGGAGTGGTAAGACTGGTGCTGAAACTGGTAAGACCGGTGCTGACACTGCTGGGACTGGTAAGATTGCTGATACTAATGCTAAGACTGATCGGACTGCTGAGACTGTATGATGCCACAATTAAAAACTGATTTAGAAGACTTTACTTTAAATCAGGGTTTGCTAATCCTCCTATGGCCTGATCTATCGAAACGCTGTAACACTTCCTCCTGGGACATGTCCGCACATATTAGCAGGGCAAGGCCATTCAGTCTATTTTTACCCATACTGCTGCGAGACCAATCAAACATATCGAAACAATGCACTCAGTTAAACTCTTTGTCATCATGAACAGAGACCGTAAGAATCTGTTTGCTGCGGAAAACACGTACTGTCTATATGCTGTCAGAGAATATTTGTTTTTACACTTGGGGCGGGGCAAAAAACATGCAAGGATTTTTTTGTTTGTTTGTTTGAGAACCAAACTAATACACTTATCATATATCATCATGAACAAAGACAATGTTGCTTTAAATGTACATAAATCTACTATAAACTGCTTCTGGTGTACAGAGGTCAAGGTTGAACGTGGCGCACTGTCCGTGTCTCATTCATGCTGGAACGTAGCTGCAGTTTACTTCAGTATCCAGTGCGTGGTTACCACTGAACAAGCTGTTTAAAGATGCTGAAAATGATTAATAAATAAATAAATAAGTAAATAAATAAATCACCTGTATTAAAAACTTTGGATTTTTGTCTCTAACGAAAACATTCGGAATATATATATATATATATATTTTTTGAACTGCTGTTGCCAAACAGTGAATTTATAAATAGAATTACCTCCAATTCTTCTAGCCCATGGCATCAAATACAATACATGAAAAGTATTAAAAACTAACAGCTATAAATTATTACATCAGGGGAGAGGGATGGTGTTGAAATTGAAGAATTAAGGGAATGGGAATATGCAAATAAAGATGATCACAATATAACGTAAGATGCTGCGTCAGCATTTTATTTTTAAAATACAGTGTAAGTGATTTATTTTTCTGTTTTTTATTTTTTTATTTTTTATTTTTTAAGGACCCTACAACTCCCACACCTGTCATTATCTGGGGAAACCCCTTCCATCTTGATACAAAAATTGGTCTGAGAATGAATGGACAACATTTACTTGCTGAGGAGGCTGTGTGGTCCAGTGGTTAAAGAAAAGGGTTCGTAACCAGGAAGTCCACGGTTCAAATCCCACCTCGGCAAACTGACTCATTGTGTGACCTTGAGCAAGCCACTTAACCTCCTTGTGCTCCGTCTTTCGGGTGAGACATAATTGTAAGTGACTCTGCAGCTGATGCATAGTTCACACTCCCTAGTCTCTGTAAGCCTTGGATAAAGGTGTCTGCTAAATAAACAAATAATAATAACCTGAGGCCCTCACCCAGAGATTTGGGCTTCTTTTTTCCTTGTATTTTGTGTACAATATCAAATACCCACAGAGAAAAAACAGCCTAATATTATATTGAGAAATGTATTTTGGGTACTCCAAAAAGATCAGAAAACTCCACCTAGTATAGTGGGAATAGTAAACTTTCTTTTGTCAGGCGCCAGGTCGGGAAAGCAATAAGGGTGTTGGTTCTGCTATAATAACCACAGGCTCAGGGATTACTATTTTTTTTTTTTTTCTTTTGAGCAAACACCCTTACCCAGGGCAACTTACAGTTGTATACAGCTATGCTGATGATAACCACCTGTTATCTGTCCCTAAAGCAAGGACATTCTTCTGCCTGGGTGTTATTAGCTACTTGCCTTACAGACATCAAGCATTGGATGTCACAGAATCTCCTAATGTTGAATTGAGATAAAACAGAGGTTATGCTAGTGGGCTCACAGAACCAACTAAAAGGAAATGTAGGATTACATGAGCACGACCCTTGCAGTCTCTCATCAAAATTTAAAGTCGAAATTAAGAGTTTGAGGGTAATCTTTGAGTCTGATCTATCATTTTAGACTCATACTAGGGAAGTTACTAAAGTATATTTTTACCATTTGAGAAATATAGCCAAACTTAGACCAACTCCCCAATAATGTTGTTGAAGCTGACATCCTGGGATTCTTCAAGAAGCTGCTTGATGAGATTCTGGGATCAATAAGCTACTAACAACAAACAGAAATAAGAAATAAATAATAAAAGAAACAACCTTCTTATGTTCTAATTATTTCTGTATCTGATGCCGAGAGAATAATACATGTCTTTGTTTCATCTAGAATTGATTATTGTAATGTACTTTTTTAAATGGTGATTTTGCTGTTAACTTATAAGGCCCTGAATGGATTAGCGCCTCATTATTTACAGGAGTTACTGACACCGTATCTTCCAAACCACACTCTGAAATCACAGGATGTGGGGCTGCTGGTTATTCCTAGGGTCAACAAAACAACACGGGAGGCAGGGCTTTTTTCTGGAATGCTCAGCCTTCGTTTATCAGGAAATCTGGGTCCATTACAGTTTTCAAGTCAAGACTAAAAACACACTTTTATAAAATGGCTCGCTTATCTTAGTGGGTTTTAATGTAACTTTAAAATTGGTGCTTTTGTATTGTGTATACTGTTTAAATCTGTATTTAAATGGGCTGAGTGTAGCAGTTATATGTGTGACCTGCTATAGAAACGGATTGTGATTTTTTTCCTGCTATGTACTATACAGTGCTTTGCGATACTTTTGTATAAAAAGCGCTATCTAAATGCAATAAATAAATAAATAAAAATAAATAAATGTGTTAATATTTTTTATAATACTTGTTTTATAAAATACTTGTGACTAAAGTTAGGTTTTTGCTTGTTTTGTTTGTAATTAAATTAATTACATTATGGATAATATATTATGATTAGTTATAATTAATATATTTATATATCTACCTGTCAAGAAATGTTGTCAGCCTTTCACTTATTTGTGTATTTGTTATTCTAAGGGTAATGAAACATATACAGACTGTTTTATTTGTATGCATTTATGTGTTATAATTAAAAGTATAACTCCTATACTGTATTTATTTATTTTATTGCTCTACCCGTAATAAAGGGTTTCTATAAAAAGTATTTCTTTGTTTTTATTGATATTGCAAACCAGTAATTCCTAGCATGTTATTTAACCAGACAAATTATGCAGACACGCATATTATATATATATATATATATATATATATATATATATATATATATATATATATATATATATAATATTATGCATGTAAGTTTGTAAATAAACATAAAAGGTTCCAAGTAGAACCTTGAGGTTCTTAAAAGATCCTTATTTGTAAGGTTCCTCATGGAACCCTAGTAAAAAGGTTCTTCGAAGCACCTTAAAAGCTTCCTCCACAGTATCAACCCCAGATTTAGAGTGTATGCGCGAGTAAATACCATCCTAACTATTAAGGGAATGGGAATATGCCTCTCCATCATATATATATATATATATATATATATATATATATATATATATATATATATATATATATATATATATATATATAATTGCATGCCCGGTATCTACGATATGGAGTCTTGCATGCCCCGATAGCTGCAATATTGAGTCTTTCCATCCACCTCCGGTTGCTTCATTCCGGAGGTCAAGGGCGTAGGTTTGGTTTGAACATTGGTGGGGACACAATTTTGTAGGGGGGCGGAGTCACGGTCGCTAGTGGGGTTCGGGGGCATGCCCTCCCGGGAAGAAATTTTTTAGTAGACAGCTATTAAATGGTAACTTCTGGTGGCTTGAAATGAATGCTGGACATGAATCGAGGACAGTTTGATTGACATGAAGTTGGCTGGTATACACTTAAAACACTATGATAAAGTGTCCCTCCTGGAAGCTGGTTTGACATCCCTGCTGTAGAATTACTAATAACCTGAATTATAACCTATCCCAGCCTTACTGTAAGCTACCAATACCCCTGGCGCTACAAGCATGAGCACATGCACGCTCACGTGCTCTGCCTGCCACTCCTGTGTCTGTGCTGCTGCTCGTACCTGGGTGCATTGCTTCATTCACCTGATAAAATAATAAATTGATGCATGCCATATAGAGAGAAAATATATGGCTATGCTAACTTTATTTGCTGAGTATTACTATACAGCATTAGCCTACTATTATATCACAATGTGCCTCAAACAATAATATATCTCAAAACTGAGTCTAACACTTTCACTGTTATAATCACTAAGCCATTACAGACCCCACCTGCGACCCTGTTGCTCCACCTGCCTCTGTACTGCTTTTACCAGGCTGCACTGCTTCACTCGCCTGATAAAATGATAAATTGATGCATGCTGTTTAGAGAGAAAGTATGACTCTGTTAACTTCATTAGTAAATTATTTTTTCATTTGCTATGAGAATCATTATCAATTGTGTTTATTACTTTAATAACATCTTCCTACTTACACTTTGACTTTTTGTAAAAAAAACTTCCTTATGTCCATCTTTATTTTTTTGGTTGCTATTATGCTTTAGTCACCTAAAGCCAAATTGAAGTGATTAGCTAACGTTAGTTGAATGACGATATCAAAACATGCTCTCTCTCTCTCTCTCTCTCTCTCTCTACACTCTACAACCCGGTTTCTCAGAGACGTCGGATTCAGCGGCGAAGAGTTGCGTCGCACAGTGAAGAACTTATCTGAAGCAGCAGAGAGGAGCAGCAACTGGCTGTGGTTGAGACGGAAAGATTCTGGCTGGGGATCCCAAGCACAATAGAAAGAAAGAAATGCTGATGTACAGGTAAGTAAGCTGGGCTGAGTTGAGTGGGGGACGGAGGGGGGTCATGCTGGGACGCCAGACTCACCGTCGAGCCCTCTTGAAGTGTCGTGGGCTAGTCAGCGAAACACTGAGGATGGAAGGTGCCCACTTGAAAACCCCAGAGATGTACCCTACTTAGCTCAATCCAGACGGTTGTCATGCTGATGCGCTGGGGAGGCCGCACTTTGGTTGATCCCCGGAGCCAGCATTGCAGCCGTCGTGTGTGCTGATGCGCCAGGGAGGCAAAATTAGGTGATCCCTGGAGCCAGCATTACACTTCAGCCATTAACACCAGACAGAAGGAAACGTAAATGGATGGAGACACATATGGATCACATTAGTTTACTGTAAAGCTACGTCTTAGTTGGTGCTTATCTTGGCGAGAGCCGAGTTCAAATCAGCATGAAGTTTTAACATCTACTCTTGTGTAATGGAAATCATATATATATATATATATATATATATATATATATATAATTGCATGGACCTCCGGAATGAAGCAACCGGAGGTGGATGGAAAGACTCAATATTGCAGCTACCGGGGCATGCAAGTCTCCATATCGTAGATACCGGGGCATGCAATTTATATATATATATATATATATATATATATATATATATTGTGAACAATCTGTTCTGTATTGTAGTGTGGTAGCCAACTGGCAGCATGAGAGGTGACACCGAGGCACTTGGTAGGGTTGAAAAATAGGCATTTTTATTATTTTCTTAAACAAAAGTTCAAAGTCTCAACAGAACCTTTATGAAAATAAACAAAACAAAAGAAACCCTGCCCACTAATCTCACTTCTTCAACCCTCTCTACTGCTTGCACGAGCTGTCCTCGTTGCAAGGAAAAACATGTTGCTTTAGCATAGAGACCAGTCCAAGTTCCATCCCGACGCTGCTGGTAATAGTGAACCTGGTCTCGGAACAAAAAGTCTTGCCAGGTAAGTGTCAATGGTTCACTTTCTTTATAATCCACAAGGGCTGTTGGGAAATGTAGTTTGTAATCCTTTTCCAGGTGAAAAGTCTTCAAAGTAATCTGTCCCTTGGTCGCCCTCTGCTGGTGAACACTGACATTGACAGCCTGCTGCTTGGCTGGATCCTGACGAACTAAAACAAACAAATAAAACACAACTACCACCGTCCGTGTGGTTTGTTTCCTTCCTGGGATTAAGCAACCAGCCTCACTCAAATAAAACACAGTCCATGAAAAGAGTGTAGTTGCTTAAAATAACACGTAGACTAACAGTCCACAAAGCACAGGCTTTTATTAACTCAGCACGTGCACACTATAGCGCTGGTATAAAACTTTGCCTGTTTAAACTTATTCCGTTTGGCAACAATTAATACAGCTGTAGAAAACGGGTTGAACACTGCATACAGCAGGCGAGTAAGCAGGTGAGTAACAGTCCATTTCATACGGTGACTTTCTTTTAAAACAGGTACACACAGAACGCCGTCTTTCTTTTCAAAGAAACCAAGCACAAATGGATCCCGCAAGTCTGCGGTCTCAGTTACTCACTGAAGAGATCTGTTTGGCGAGTGCACCAGCTCCACTTCATT
The DNA here is from genome assembly GCF_902713425.1 of Acipenser ruthenus. Classification (NCBI taxonomy): domain Eukaryota; kingdom Metazoa; phylum Chordata; class Actinopteri; order Acipenseriformes; family Acipenseridae; genus Acipenser; species Acipenser ruthenus. The sequence continues at coordinate 552,474 of NW_026708790.1, forward strand.
CCAGGCTGCAGACGCGTTGCAGCTTCCTCCGGCCAGACCACAATATAAGCCCTACTCGCTTTTTATTTTGCAGTCACTCCACACAGGTACCGTCGGTTCTGGAATAAAGTAATCCTTTCTGGTCACCAACACTGTCGCCCTTTTAAATCTCTGTTCCCGTACTTCTGCCCAACGAAGCACGCTGCTCTTGTCTCTGTTCCACACCACTTAAACAGTTGCGGTACAATCTGTACCCAGCTAATGAAACGGACCGACAACACCACTCGGTCTTTCAAAGTTGCTGCTTATACAAAAAGTACCTTTCACAATTACGTTCCCCCTTTCTAATTGCTGACCTGCCTTTTAAACCCCCTGGATTCCCGCGGACATGTCACCTGACTACTGATCTTCTGAATCCTGGGAGTTGAAGTTTCTTTATTTATTATCCCGTTCTGCCAACGTAACGACTGTCTCTCTAGTTTTGAGCTTTGGGGGAAGATATCAGCATCCCCACGTTCCTGATACCTTCCTCGTGTGCTCAACACTGACGGTCTGTTACACATCCCTTTCCCCAGCTCAGACCTACTCGGATGAGCGGCCTTTTTACCCCAACCACGTACTCCTTTAATCCTTGTGGGTGGGTGGGTGGGACTGTTGAAGCCCAGTCGTCCTCTGTCATACACTAGGCGGGTTGCTGGTCTCAACAGTAACTCCATGTATTCTTCTTTCTCGTTTGGTTTTGTCCTCACACTAAAAGCTTCTGTTGTCCCCTCCTGGGACTCCGCTCCAGAGGACAGCTCTATCCAAAGCCCTGGTTCCAGACTTGCTGCTGGTAATGCTCTCCCTACTCTAGATCGTTGCTGTCTTGGACGTGCTGGTAGCTCTAATGCCAATAGTTGTTCAGGACATTCCAGTATCGTCCAGAACACTTCCTTCGGTTTTGGCAGTGACGTTGTGCACTCTAGCAGGGGAATCTCTGGCAGTGGTATTACTAGCTGTGGAAACGCTGGTAACAATACCTCTGTCCACAGTATTGTCTCCTCCGGTGTATTACCCTCCAGCAGGGGAATCTCTGGCAGTGGTACTACTAGCTGTGGAAATACTGGTAACAATACCTCTGTCCACAGTATTGTCTTCTCCGGTGTATTACCCTCCAGCAGGGGAATCTCTGGCAGTGGTACTACTAGCTGTGGAAACGCTGGTAACAATACCTCTGTCCACAGTATTGTCTCCTCCGGTGTATTACACTCCAGCAGGGGGTCTCTGCCGGTCTCAGGAGATTGCGGGGAATCTCCCTCGGTCCCTGGAGTCTGGCACAGCTCCCCTTCTGTCGCTGTGCTCCCAGGCATGCAGGTCGGACACTCCCGACCTTGCCCCCCCAAAAAAATTCTAGACTTTTGGGGCCCCTGTTCCTTCTGAAGGGGGTCCTTTCCTCCAGTCACTGGGGTCTTTGACACATAGGACGCCCACTTCGTCATTTGCCCCCCCAAGCATTTACTAGATTCTGGAATTCTTTGCTTTTTGTGAAGGAGTTCCCCTCCTTCAATTATTGGGGTCTCTGGCTGCTGAGACGGTAGCTCCTTCTCCTTGAGCACGTCTTGCCCCCCAAAGCGTTTTCCAGATGCCGACAGTCCCATTTTCTTCTGTAGGGCACTCCCATGCACCCAGGGTGTCTGCCCTTCCTTCAACAGCTCACAGGGTGTCAGCTCCTCCCTCACAGATACATCAGACCTCAGCTCCTCCCTCACAGTTACATCAGACCTCAGCTCCTCCCTCACAGGTATGCAGGGTGTCGACACCTCCCCTTCTCTCTCTTGGGTTGGTAGTCCCTCCTGTTCTGGCTTTTGGGCGGCAAGCTGCTGAGGTTTTGTCTTTTCGGCTATAAGCTGCTTCTCACTCAATGGCTCCTCTTGTGGCTGTTGTGAGCAGTACACACTGGGTCCCCTTTCTGCTGACTCTGTAGTAGGTGGTAGATTCTGGAAGTAATACTTCGGCTCGTCCTCCACCCGTTTCTCAGTCTGCTTTTGGGTGACCGCTGTTGGCAGCTCCATTTCTTCTTCTTTTTCTCCAGGAAGCAGAGGTGGACGTAGCGGGTCCTCTACCTCGGGAGCTCGTGGTGCCTCTTCTCCGGACTCTGGAGATTGTGGGGAATCTCCTCCGGTTGCTGGAGTTAGGAACAGCGCCTCTCTCACAGGTGCACAGGCTGCTAGCTCTTCCCTCACAGATATACAGGGCGTCAACCCCTCCCCCTCTAACTCGTGGGTTGGAAGTCCTTCCTGTTCTGTCTTTTGGGCTCTGAACTGCTCCTTTTCCTTCAACGGCACCTCTACTGGCGGTTGAAGGTAGCACCCACGCTTTCCTACTTGTACTGGTTCTGGGGTAGGCAGCGGACTTTGGACATGACATCTTGTTCCGTCTTCCACATACCTTCTGCAGATAAGGCAAAAGTCTGCACCGCGGTCTACCAGCCTGATTTGCTCTTCCAGCCTCCGTTTCCTTGCCTCCCGGCTGTCACACTCGGCTTGGGGCTGGACCTGTTCCAGTAGGGGTCCTTTTCCCTTATTCCGTAGCTCCTTTGCTGGCTGCTGTAGGTCACCCCCTACTTCTTCCTGGCAACGAATATCCTGCATTGGAAACTGCTGCACTTCCTGTGGCTGTAGGTTACTCTGCTTGGTCCTACGCAGCACTTCCAGTGGCTGTTGCTGGACCCTTGCAGTACACACTTCCCTCCTACAGAGGGCTTCAGGCATCTGTGGTATCTGCTCCGCTTCATCCCTCAGCAGCACCTCTGGTGGCTGCTGAAGGTCACGCACCCTTTGCGTTTTTCTTTTGGGCTCTTCTAGCCCCTTCGTTACCTCAGGCAGTGGACATGTTGTCACTTCATATCCGTATTCCTGGGGCGCCCCCTCCTGGACCTAGCTGAACTGTTCCTCCATTACCTCCGCAAGAACTTTCAGCGATTCCTTCAGGCGAGGATGGTTGTATCGCATTCGCTTCCGCTGTGTCTTCGGAGTTGCCTGGAGGAAACGCAGCACAAATTCAAAGGTAGCATCATCAAAAATATGTTTTCCCTTTGTCTTCAGCCACGGTAGGGTCCTGGGGTCAGAGATCCAACGCACTGAGATCTCCATTGCTCTCGGTGATATCACTCTCTCTCTGTACTGTGAAGCTAGGGGTACTGTAGCTTTAAAAAGGTCTTCAGTTTGGCATCCCACCGCTGCCACCATATGTGAACAATCTGTTCTGTATTGTAGTGTGGTAGCCAACTGGCAGCATGAGAGGTGACACCGAGGCACTTGGTAGGGTTGAAAAATAGGCATTTTTATTATTTTCTTAAACAAAAGTTCAAAGTCTCAACAGAACCTTTATGAAAATAAACAAAACAAAAGAAACCCTGCCCACTAATCTCACTTCTTCAACCCTCTCTACTGCTTGCACGAGCTGTCCTCGTTGCAAGGAAAAACATGTTGCTTTAGCATAGAGACCAGTCCAAGTTCCATCCCGACGCTGCTGGTAATAGTGAACCTGGTCTCGGAACAAAAAGTCTTGCCAGGTAAGTGTCAATGGTTCACTTTCTTTATAATCCACAAGGGCTGTTGGGAAATGTAGTTTGTAATCCTTTTCCAGGTGAAAAGTCTTCAAAGTAATCTGTCCCTTGGTCGCCCTCTGCTGGTGAACACTGACATTGACAGCCTGCTGCTTGGCTGGATCCTGACGAACTAAAACAAACAAATAAAACACAACTACCACCGTCCGTGTGGTTTGTTTCCTTCCTGGGATTAAGCAACCAGCCTCACTCAAATAAAACACAGTCCATGAAAAGAGTGTAGTTGCTTAAAATAACACGTAGACTAACAGTCCACAAAGCACAGGCTTTTATTAACTCAGCGCGTGCACACTATAGCGCTGGTATAAAACTTTGCCTGTTTAAACTTATTCCGTTTGGCAACAATTAATACAGCTGTAGAAAACGGGTTGAACACTGCATACAGCAGGCGAGTAAGCAGGTGAGTAACAGTCCATTTCATACGGTGACTTTCTTTTAAAACAGGTACACACAGAACGCCGTCTTTCTTTTCAAAGAAACCAAGCACAAATGGATCCCGCAAGTCTGCGGTCTCAGTTACTCACTGAAGAGATCTGTTTGGCGAGTGCACCAGCTCCACTTCATTCCAGGCTGCAGACGCGTTGCAGCTTCCTCCGGCCAGACCACAATATAAGCCCTACTCGCTTTTTATTTTGCAGTCACTCCACACAGGTACCGTCGGTTCTGGAATAAAGTAATCCTTTCTGGTCACCAACACTGTCGCCCTTTTAAATCTCTGTTCCCGTACTTCTGCCCAACGAAGCACGCTGCTCTTGTCTCTGTTCCACACCACTTAAACAGTTGCGGTACAATCTGTACCCAGCTAATGAAACGGACCGACAACACCACTCGGTCTTTCAAAGTTGCTGCTTATACAAAAAGTACCTTTCACAATTACGTTCCCCATTTCTAATTGCTGACCTGCCTTTTAAACCCCCTGGATTCCCGCGGACATGTCACCTGACTACTGATCTTCTGAATCCTGGGAGTTGAAGTTTCTTTATTTATTATCCCGTTCTGCCAACGTAACGACTGTCTCTCTAGTTTTGAGCTTTGGGGGAAGATATCACCATCCCCACGTTCCTGATACCTTCCTCGTGTGCTCAACACTGACGGTCTGTTACAATATATATATATATATGATGGAGAGGCATATTCCCATTCCCTTAATACTTAGGATGGTATTTACTCGCGCATACACTCTAAATCTGGGGTTGATACTGTGGAGGAAGCTTTTAAGGTGCTTCGAAGAACCTTTTTACTAGGGTTCCATGAGGAACCTTACAAATAAGGATCTTTTAAGAACCTCAAGGTTTTACTTGGAACCTTTTATGTTTATTTACAAACTTACATGCATAATATTATATATATATATATATATATATATATATATATATATATATATATATATATATAATATGCGTGTCTGCATAATTTGTCTGGTTAAATAACATGCTAGGAATTACTGGTTTGCAATATCAATAAAAACAAAGAAATACTTTTTATAGAAACCCTTTATTACGGGTAGAGCAATAAAATAAATAAATACAGTATAGGAGTTATACTTTTAATTATAACACATAAATGCATACAAATAAAACAGTCTGTATATGTTTCATTACTCTTAGAATAACAAATACACATATAAGTGAAAGGCTGACAACATTTCTTGACAGGTAGATATATAAATATATTAATTATAACTAATCATAATATATTATCCATAATGTAATTAATTTAATTACAAACAAAACAAGCAAAAACCTAACTTTAGTCACAAGTATTTTATAAAACAAGTATTATAAAAAATATTAACACATTTATTTATTTTTATTTATTTATTTATTGCATTTAGATAGCGCTTTTTATACAAAAGTATCGCAAAGCACTGTATAGTACATAGCAGGAAAAAAATCACAATCCGTTTGTATAGCAGGTCACACATATAACTGCTACACTCAGCCCATTTAAATACAGATTTAAACAGTATACACAATACAAAAGCACCAATTTTAAAGTTACATTAAAACCCACTAAGATAAGCGAGCCATTTTATAAAAGTGTGTTTTTAGTCTTGACTTGAAAACTGTAATGGACCCAGATTTCCTGATAAACGAAGGCTGAGCATTTCAGAAAAAAGCCCTGCCTCCCGTGTTGTTTTGTTGACCCTAGGAATAACCAGCAGCCCCACATCCTGTGATTTCAGAGTGTGGTTTGGAAGATACGGTGTCAGTAACTCCTGTAAATAATGAGGCGCTAATCCATTCAGGGCCTTATAAGTTAACAGCAAAATCACCATTTAAAAAAGTACATTACAATAATCAATTCTAGATGAAACAAAGACATGTATTATTCTCTCGGCATCAGATACAGAAATAATTAGAACATAAGAAGGTTGTTTCTTTTATTATTTATTTCTTATTTCTGTTTGTTGTTAGTAGCTTATTGATCCCAGAATCTCATCAAGCAGCTTCTTGAAGAATCCCAGGATGTCAGCTTCAACAACATTATTGGGGAGTTGGTCTAAGTTTGGCTATATTTCTCAAATGGTAAAAATATACTTTAGTAACTTCCCTAGTATGAGTCTAAAATGATAGATCAGACTCAAAGATTACCCTCAAACTCTTAATTTCGACTTTAAATTTTGATGAGAGACTGCAAGGGTCGTGCTCATGTAATCCTACATTTCCTTTTAGTTGGTTCTGTGAGCCCACTAGCATAACCTCTGTTTTATCTCAATTCAACATTAGGAGATTCTGTGACATCCAATGCTTGATGTCTGTAAGGCAAGTAGCTAATAACACCCAGGCAGAAGAATGTCCTTGCTTTAGGGACAGATAACAGGTGGTTATCATCAGCATAGCTGTATACAACTGTAAGTTGCCCTGGGTAAGGGTGTCTGCTCAAAAGAAAAGAAAAAAAAATAGTAATCCCTGAGCCTGTGGTTATTATAGCAGAACCAACACCCTTATTGCTTTCCCGACCTGGCGCCTGACAAAAGAAAGTTTACTATTCCCACTATACTAGGTGGAGTTTTCTGATCTTTTTGGAGTACCCAAAATACATTTCTCAATATAATATTAGGCTGTTTTTTCTCTGTGGGTATTTGATATTGTACACAAAATACAAGGAAAAAAGAAGCCCAAATCTCTGGGTGAGGGCCTCAGGTTATTATTATTTGTTTATTTAGCAGACACCTTTATCCAAGGCTTACAGAGACTAGGGAGTGTGAACTATGCATCAGCTGCAGAGTCACTTACAATTATGTCTCACCCGAAAGACGGAGCACAAGGAGGTTAAGTGGCTTGCTCAAGGTCACACAATGAGTCAGTTTGCCGAGGTGGGATTTGAACCGTGGACTTCCTGGTTACGAACCCTTTTCTTTAACCACTGGACCACACAGCCTCCTCAGCAAGTAAATGTTGTCCATTCATTCTCAGACCAATTTTTGTATCAAGATGGAAGGGGTTTCCCCAGATAATGACAGGTGTGGGAGTTGTAGGGTCCTTAAAAAATAAAAAATAAAAAAATAAAAAACAGAAAAATAAATCACTTACACTGTATTTTAAAAATAAAATGCTGACGCAGCATCTTACGTTATATTGTGATCATCTTTATTTGCATATTCCCATTCCCTTAATTCTTCAATTTCAACACCATCCCTCTCCCCTGATGTAATAATTTATAGCTGTTAGTTTTTAATACTTTTCATGTATTGTATTTGATGCCATGGGCTAGAAGAATTGGAGGTAATTCTATTTATAAATTCACTGTTTGGCAACAGCAGTTCAAAAAATATATATATATATATATATATATTCCGAATGTTTTCGTTAGAGACAAAAATCCAAAGTTTTTAATACAGGTGATTTATTTATTTACTTATTTATTTATTTATTAATCATTTTCAGCATCTTTAAACAGCTTGTTCAGTGGTAACCACGCACTGGATACTGAAGTAAACTGCAGCTACGTTCCAGCATGAATGAGACACGGACAGTGCGCCACGTTCAACCTTGACCTCTGTACACCAGAAGCAGTTTATAGTAGATTTATGTACATTTAAAGCAACATTGTCTTTGTTCATGATGATATATGATAAGTGTATTAGTTTGGTTCTCAAACAAACAAACAAAAAAATCCTTGCATGTTTTTTGCCCCGCCCCAAGTGTAAAAACAAATATTCTCTGACAGCATATAGACAGTACGTGTTTTCCGCAGCAAACAGATTCTTACGGTCTCTGTTCATGATGACAAAGAGTTTAACTGAGTGCATTGTTTCGATATGTTTGATTGGTCTCGCAGCAGTATGGGTAAAAATAGACTGAATGGCCTTGCCCTGCTAATATGTGCGGACATGTCCCAGGAGGAAGTGTTACAGCGTTTCGATAGATCAGGCCATAGGAGGATTAGCAAACCCTGATTTAAAGTAAAGTCTTCTAAATCAGTTTTTAATTGTGGCATCATACAGTCTCAGCAGTCCGATCAGTCTTAGCATTAGTATCAGCAATCTTACCAGTCCCAGCAGTGTCAGCACCGGTCTTACCAGTTTCAGCACCAGTCTTACCAGTCCCAGCAGTAGCAGCACCAGTCCCAGCAGTGGCAGCACCAGTCTTACCAGTCCCAGCAGTGGCAGCACCAGTCTTACCAGTTCCAGCAGTAGAAGCACCACTCTTACCAGTCCCAGCAGTAGCAGCACCAGTCTTACCAGTCCCAGCAGCACCAGTCTTACCAGTTTCAGCAGTAGCAGCACCAGTCTTACCAGTCCCAGCAGTAGCAGAACCACTTACCAGTCCCAGCAGCACCAGTCTTACCAGTTCCAGCAGTAGCAGCACCAGTCTTACCAGTTCCAGCAGTAGCAGCACCAGTCCTGCCAGTCCCAGCAGTGTCAGCATCAGTTCCAGAAGTAGCAGCACCAGTCTTACCAGCTCCAGTTGTAGCATCAGTGTCATCAGTGTCAGCATTAACTTCAATAGCAGTGAACCAAACGCATGTCTCTCAATGAAGGTATAAACCCATCTACGTGTTCATATCTATAACTTCTATTCTTCTTGTCCTTTTAATATCACATATTTCTAACAGTGTGAATAGGGTAATTTTAGGAATTTGTTGTATCGCTTTGCAGTTTGCATTAATAGTCTCCAGGCTTTAAAATATGATCAATTTCACCTTCGTAACATGAACAGGATATGCACAGGGTTTTTTTTTTTTTTTAGACAAAAATTTGATTTTTGCCTCAGTAAAAATCTATTCCTAGCTAAGCCCCAGGTAACATTAAACTGGTAAGATGGACCATGTCTAGGCAAAATGATCACATGCTTGACATGATAAAACAAGCCCCACCTTGCCCAGACTTAGAGCCAAAGGATTGTATGAACATGTGCCCATACTCACCTTGCCCAGTCAAGCAAAAGGATCAGCTGTTTAATATCATACAGCATAATGCATCTTGACCAAACAACATGGTCAATAAAGTCTGCTATGTGAGCCAATTAATATATATATATATATATATATATATATATATATATATATATATATATATATATATATATATATATATATATATATATATGTTTCTCTACAGCAGTTGAATTGACAGTAGAAAGTTATGTAAAATAGTTTTTGAAAGAAAACCTTTTTTTCATGAAAGAATATTTGTCTGTTAGTTAAAAGGATGGCTTGAAATTGTGTTTAGTTTTTCCTGAAGCTTACAGTACTCCCGAAAACATTTGTGGATCACTCACTTTTTTCCTTTGCACTTTAAGATATATGCTGTTTGTTGGCAACTGAAACTGCCCCTCCTCTAAAGTGATCAGATTGATTAGAGGTACAGTATTTATAATGTATTTATGTATTTATTTATTTATTTATTTATGTTGTATTGTGTTGTGCAGGGGAGTTTTCCCTTCTCGTCGGGTCAGGCAGCATCCTCTGGCTGCTGGGCAACGTAGAGAGGGAGACATGAGAAGAGCAAAGGATTAGATATAAACACTTTCCGCCGGGTCAGACAGCATCCTCCGACTGCTGGGTGACGTAAAAGTGAGAGAGAGAGCAAAGTTTAGACATATAACATACAACAAACTGACTCTCGCTCCCGACGGGTCAGGCAGCATCCTCTGGCTGCTGGGCGTTTAGTGGAGCAAGAGACAGGAAGGGGACGAACAGGACAAAAGGACAGATCCTTCGCAACTCAGTGCAGCATCCTCAGGCAGCTAAGCTGGCAGCTGGGCGGCGTGGAGAGCTTAGGAAAAAGTGTCTCGGGTCCGTTTAGGAGAGACGAAAACAGAGAACCCCCCCCCCCCCCTCGGTCGGGGCCCGCTCGGCAGGTGGAGGCACGGCCTACTGCATGAGGGGGCTGAAATGGTCCTGGACCTGAAATAGAAGAGAGGAGATGGGACAGCAAGGTTGAGGCCTGGAAGGCTTAGCGCATAAGCAGCAGAAGAATAGGATGTGGCCGGGGGTCCCCTCAGGCCGGCGAGGAACAGCCGGGCGGCAGTGGTTGAGACGAGAGGCCGACCCGGACAGCCGGACACATATGTGGAGCAGTGCTGGCCATGCCCTAATAATTGACGAGGCGAGCGCTGCATTGTGCGATTGGCTGGAAATACTAAATGAGGCTGAACTGGGATCAGCTTCCACCCGGAAGAGATCGCGGACGCTACCGGGCAGGATGCCACGGAGGGAAGGTAAGATAGGCTAAAGAAAAGGAAATAGGATAAGAAGAAAAAAGGAGCGCAAAGCGGGAGAGCGCCCTCTACGACATCCCCCGAATTACGCCTAAAGGCTAACATTAAACTACAATACACATGTTATACATACATATACTATTATAAATTCTATTTAAATATTTGGCAAAATATTATCTGCCCTTTGATTTCCTCTCAATACCGTGTACACAATTATAACCATTTATGGTGTTTACCTTTTTATGACAGACTTTTTCTCTCATCATGTATTGTGTATTAAAAATTGCGATTTGCACATCAATATTGTAGAGCACAATTTACAATGTATTGATATAAAGAGTTCTAAGATGAACCCTTTGCAATATTATATTAGACACAGCAACCAGAGGTTCCCAAACAAACCCTTACTGTGAAAAAAAACTTGCAATAGAACCCTAAGGTTCCCTGAGGAACCCTCAAAGAACCCTTACTTTTTAGAGTGTAGTTTTGTATGTTATTTCCGAATCTCTCCATTAACATGTCTGAAGGGGACACTGTATTACTTAAACGTGAATTAACATATTAAAACGTGTTAACAGTGAGCAGTTACCTTGGGATTACACACCAGGTTCAGACGCATTGATTGGACTAATGGTATCCGCAGGCGACCTAAGACTCACCGTTTCAACGGTGTCAGTAGTGCTCAACAGAAAATAATGCATACAGAAAAATATTGTATACTGGCCATGGGCTTTGGTTTTGCCCAGCGCCGTAACTAAGCATTTAGCTACCGGGGCATCCAATATATATATATATATATATATATATATATATATATATATATATATATATATATATATATATATATATATAAATTGCATGCACCTCCGGAATGAAGCAACCGGAGGTGGATGGAAAGACTCCATATTGTAGCTACCGGGGCATGCAAGACTCCATATCGTAGATACCGGGGCATGCAATTATATATATATATATATATATATATATATATATATATATATATATATATATATATATATATATATATTGTAGCGAGCACAGGGATTAACAGAGACACGCACACAATAGCTCTTTTAGGTAATGCAGTTTAATAAGCAGCTAACAGCACGTCAGCGCCCTCCTCGAACACACACACACAGCCCTTCCCCACCCCAGAGCACTACTCTGCCTCTCAGGGTGACATTCACATATTTAACACATAACACAGGAAGGGTAATAACGATTACAGGAAAATGCATGAAATAATACTGGAACTTTTACAGGGACAACAATTAAACACATCAACAATAATTCAGTTTCTCCCCTACCATAGTTCGTACTCCCAGCATCCTCTGCTGCACATTAACCAAATGTAGGGGACTGGCTCCGGGCACAGCGCCTTATTCGCCGACAGGTGGCAACGGCGAGTCAGTCCAGCCGTGCCCGTTACACAGCCCCCTTCTTAGGGCCGAACGTCCCGTCGGCCCAACACTTAATGTCTCACAAAGTCCGAGTGTCCCGGGGGTGGTCGACGGATACGCTGGCCGCGCTGGAGCACAGGTGCAGCGGGCTGGGAGTCAGCTGGAGCCGGAATGCCCCTTCGTGGGCCACCAGCTGGTGAACTATTCGACTGCTGCAAGGGGGAAGCGCTTTCCCTGTCCTGGGAGCTGGCCTCCGGGCTGGCCGCAGGGACAACCGAGTTTGTTCCAGGGCGGTAGGGGGCCAAGCGGTCTTGGTGGAGCACAACCGCCCGGCTACGGGTCCGCAGCCGCACTCGATAAGTCACCTCAGAGAGCCTCTCCAGAACAACACAGGGGCCCTCCCAGTGACTGGCCAGCTTGGGGCAGAGTCCTTTTCTTCGCCGGGGGCAATGAACCCAGACCTGCTCCCCAGCTTGAAATCCCCGGCCCTTGCAGTGAGTATCGTATGCCCGTTTCTGACGCTGGCCAGCCGAGGTGAGGTGCTTCCGAGCATAAGCATGGGCAGTGTCCAATCGGTCCTGTAGCTGTTGGAGGTATTCCGGGCCGGCAGGTTCCGGAGTGTGGAGCTGAGGTGGCCGGCCGAACACAAGGTCCACTGGGGTGCGGAGCTCTCTCCCAAACATAAGAGCCGCTGGCGTGCACCCGGTAGATTCCTGCACTGCAGTCCGGTAGGCCATTAGGACCAAGGGCAAGCATTGATCCCAGTCACGCTGGTGCTGGGAGGTCCACATGGTCAGCTGGGTGGCAAGGGTGCGGTTGAACCGCTCCACCAATCCATCGCTCTGCGGGTGGAGTGGGGTCGTCCTGGTTTTCTTAATACCCAGCCGCCTGCACACCTCCCCGAACACCTGCGCTTCAAAGTTACGCCCCTGGTCACTATGTAGCTCCTCGGGAACCCCAAACCGGCAGAACATGCCTTCCAGCAGTGCCTCCGCGCAGGTAGTTGCACTCTGATCGGGGACTGCGTACGCCTCGGGCCATTTAGTAAAGTAATCCATGGCCACCAGGACGTACCGGTTGCCCCCCTCCGTCCGTGGGAACGGCCCTAAGATGTCCACACCGACGCGCTCTAATGGTGCCCCCACCTGGTACTGCTGGAGCGGGGCATGAGAGCGGTCCAAGGGGCCCTTCCGGGCGGTGCACTGGTCACAGCGTCGCACATACGTCTCCACATCACGTCGGCACCGCCCCCAGTAGAACCGCTCCCGAAGCCGACCCAGGGTCTTGGCAACGCCGAAGTGTCCAGTGGCTGGTCCGCCATGCACGGCTCGCAGGACGGTCTCTCGGAGAGCTTGAGGAACCACCACTTGTAGCTGCTTGCGCCCGGTCGCAGGGTCTGTCCAGGCACGGTACAGCACACTTTCCCGGAGGCTCAAACATTCCCATTGCGCCAACAGCGCTTTTACCTCCGGGGAGAGGGCTGACACCGCACGTCTGGCTGGGCGCTGACCCGCCGATAACCAGCGGATCAGCGGTGCCAGCTCAGCGTCCAGACCCTGCTGACGCTGGATCTCCCCCGCTGGCAACTCGAGGGGGGTCTCCACAGCTACAGTGGCAGCACTTACTCGCTCCTCCACGTATCGCTGCGCCTCTCGCTCCTCCATCCGATGGCAGTGCTTACAGTCCTCCGAGAAGCAGGGGCGACGGGACAGGGCATCTGCATTATTGTGTAGGCGGCCAGCCCGGTGCTGGACGGAGTAGTCATACCCTTGCAGTGTCTCTATCCAGCGAGCCACCTGTCCTTCGGGCTCGCGGAAGTTGAGCAGCCACCGCAGGGAGGCATGATCCGTGCGCAGCTTGAATCTTCGCCCGTAGAGATAGGGACGAAAGTGGTGCACGGCCCGTACTACAGCCAACAGTTCCCGGCGAGTCACACAATAGTTCCGCTCTGTTTTACTAAGAGCCTGGCTGTAGTACGCGACCACTTGTTCCCCGTCCGGGCCTTCCTGGGCTAGTACTGCTCCGATCCCTACATCGCTCGCGTCCGTGTCCAGGATGAACGGTTTTTGGGGGTCAGGGAACGCCAAGACTGGGGCCTTCACAAGAGCCTCTCGCAATTCCCCAAAGGCAGCTGCGCAGTCGGTGTCCCAGCTGAACCGGCCCCCCTTCTCGGTCAGGCGGTGCAAGGGCCTGGCGATCTGAGCAAAGTCCTTCACAAAGCGGCGGTAATAAGACGCCAGGCCCAGAAAGCTACGCACCTCCGTCACAGTCCTGGGGACCGGCCAGTCCTTTACAGCAGTCACTTTAGCGGGGTCTGTGGCAATGCCGTCTGCCCCGACAACATGTCCGAGGAAGTGTGTTTCTCTTCTCAGCAGGTTGCACTTCCCAGGGTGAAGTTTCAAGCCAGCTCCACGGATGCGCTCGAACACAGTCTGCAAGTTTTGCAGTGCCGCCGAAAAGGTGGCGGCGTGCACCAGTAAGTCGTCCAGGTATACAACACAATGGGTCCGTGGAACTCCGGTGAGCACCCGCTCCATCAGGCGCTCGAACGTTGCTGGGGCATTGCACAGTCCAAAGGGCATCACTGAAAACTGCCACAGACCCTGGCCAATGGAGAATGCAGTTTTCTGACGTGCCTCAGGGGCCAGCTCGACCTGCCAGTATCCGCTGCGCAGGTCGAGGGAGCTGAACCAGCGGGAGCCTGCGATGTAGTCCAGAGCTTCATCGATTCTGGGAAGGGGGTACGAGTCCTTGTGGGTCACTGCATTCAGTTTGCGATAATCCACACAGAACCGCAGTGACCCGTCTTTTTTTTTTACTAGTAGGGCTGGCGCGGCCCAGGGGCTAGCCGATGGTTCAATTACCCCGGCAGCGGCCATTTCCAGAATCATGCCCTCGGCCGCTTCCCGCTTTGCCAAGGGTAGCCGCCGTGGTCGCTCCCGGATCGGAGCCGCGTCTCCCGTGTTAATGCTGTGCTGAACTAATCCAGTCCGCCCACAGTCCTCTATGTTTGCAGCAAAAATGTCCAAGTACCCCCTTAATAGTTCCCATAACTGGTCCTGCTGGCCCTGAGATAGACCCTCCTTACTCCTCTGCCACAGCGCTTTCACCGCATCAGTTATCCTGCAGTCCTGAGTTCCACCAGTTGTGGTTGCGGGGGGCGATGAACGTTCTGCAGGGGAGGGGGCGGAGACAGTTGAAACCCTTGCAAACTCTGCTTCTGGGAGAGGCCGGGTCCTGCCCCTCCGCGTCCGACGAAACTCCTTGGTCGGAATATGCCGCACGGTGGATCTGGTGCGGCGTTGCTCCCCTTCCTTCTCCCGACCCGGAATCAGGCGCAGTTGGCTCCGGCCAAGGCACAGGGTTCCCTCAGCCAAGTCGATGGTGGCTCCTACTTTGTTCAGGATGTCCAAACCCAGAATGCAGCGATCTTGTATCTCCGCCAGCCAAAACTCGTGTTGGATCGTGCAGTCTCCGAGCTGGATCTCCAGACGCCGTCGTCCCAGCATGGACGCGACCTGGCCGGTGACAGTGCGGAGGCAAATCTCGGTGGGCGTCCAGCCTCCCAGCCATCCGTCACCTTCTCTGGGGAGGACCCCGGGCCGCAGGATGGAGATGGTGGAGCCCGTGTCGACCAAGGCCTTGCACTGCACCCCATTTAAGAGGCAGGGTGCATGCAGACTGTTGCCCTGGCCAACACGGCCCACCATTGCCACAGCGTCGTTCTCATTGTCTCGATGGGTGGGGGAAGGAAGGTGAAGGAGCGGCGGGCCCCCGTTTACGCCGCTCCATTTTCGTTTCCCGCCGACGACGTCTCTTGTTCAGCCGGTACTGGGTGACGGCGGCGGCGGCATTGTGCATGCAGGTGACCCGGGCTTCCGCAGTTCCAGCAGCGTCTTACAGGCGTGGTCTGCCTGACAGTGGCAGTATCCTCGTCTCCATCGCTATCTTCCTTTTCTCTGACCGCGCGGACTTTGGGGATCCGGACTCGCTCACCCTCCTCGAGCACGGCCTCAATCCTTAGGGCATGGGTTAAAGCCTGCTCTAGGGAGGTTGGGGCAATGAGCCGAACCTGTTGTCTGAGCGCGGTGGGGTTCAGGCCACGGATAAACGCCTCCGTCGCCAGGTCTTCTTGTACAGCCGGAGGTAAACCAGGATACCCCCTCCGTGCCAAGTATTTAGTGTCCGCGGCCAGGATCCCGAGTTTCTCGCCACTGGCTCTCTTGCGCGTAGCGAGGCGATCGCGCAGGCTGACGGCTGACTCCACTTGTCCAAAGCGGCGCTGGAGAGCCGTGGATAGGGTATGGAAGTCACACGGCTCCTCTGGGTCTAAATCGAGCAATGCTTGCATCGCCTTCCCTTCCAGTGCCGCCGCCAGCTGCCCCGCCTGTTCTTCTATTCTCCAGTTGTTTGCCAAGGCTGCGAGGCGGAACTTTGCTTGGTAGGCTTCCCAGGGCGCAGTCCCGTCATAGCGGCCTGCCTTCACAGTACTCTTGTTGGCAGGTTGCGCTGTTTCCACCGCGGCAGGGGGCTGGGGCCGCCCAGGCTGATAAGGGTTCACGCCACTTCGGTTCCGTTCTCGGCCGTCCTCTTTCCCGCCACCGGCGTGCTCGTAGCCTCTCCTGGAGTAGCCCGCTCGGCTAGCCCCATCTAGGCTGCTGCTCCCGAGGCATCCCGCCTGGTTGCCGTCTTCGGCGTCTCTCCGGAGGTGGCACGCTTGGCTGCCAGCTTCTTTTTGCTGCAGCAAGAGTTCGCCGCCGTGGGTCTTCTGAAACGCGAGTCTTGCTTCTCCGCTTCGCCGCTGGGTGTTCTGCATCTGTCCCGTCAGCTGGGCGATCTGCTGCTCCATCCTCTGGATCTCTTCGTCCATCTTCCAGCTGCAGATCAAGTGCGTGTCATCCATCCCGCTTCTGACACCAATGTAGCGAGCACAGGGATTAACAGAGACACGCACACAATAGCTCTTTTACTCTTTTATTGAGATTTTACATTTTTTTACATTTACACCCATTCGTTTTTTCATTCATTTTACATTTCTTTTAAAGATGACATTCATGCATACAGACATACATTTTGTTTTAAAAGCATTTAAAATACATTTAAAAACACCAAGACAATTGTGCTTTGTACATGGTTAAAACAGACACAGATTAAAATCAACATGAAAAAAACCTGTGCTGTTTTAAAAGTGACTGGAAAAAAAGAACCATCTATAAAAAACCAGTGCTTGTGAGGGCCGGGGAGTGCTCTCTAAAAGGTTCAAAAGTGAACATAAAACTAGATCTAAAACAGGGACAGGGGAAAAGGGACAGTGTGTAAAACAGTGAGTTAAAATTCTAAAATTTTAAAACACTTAAAATGTAACTTTTAATAGTTTACATTAAAAATCTTAAAGATACATAAAACAAAACAAAACAAAATCAAATAAAACATTCAACGTAAATCAAATAAAAGTCCATAAAACTGAAACAAAAGACTACATAAAACCAGGGCACCGTTGAAAAACGGTCATGCCAGCTAAAAAGGGCGGAATGCTGGCATGACAAAATAAATAAAAGGCTTAGCGGTGCCCCGTAGTCCCGCTCCTAGGAGCTAGCGGTTCCAGTTTTTTCCTTTATTCCATCTTCACGTCCTGAAGTCCGGCGATCCTCCACTCCGCGCAGGCCTTGTCCTTCCCGAGGGTCCGGATGTCCAGAATTACAAAGTCCTTGATAAGAGTTTGTGCCCTTCTGGTCGTGGTGATAGTGTCTAGCTCCTGCTTGTGATAGACACAGACGTTACGGCCTTCCCACAGGATCTGCTTGACAACATTGATGACACGCCAAACGCACTTAGCTGTGCTGGTAGTGATTCCTCCCGCAGGCCCATAGAGCACAGTCTCAGCGGTCATCTTGGCCGTGTCAGCAAACCTGTTTAGGAAGACAGAGACAGAGAGCCAGACACTGCCAGCCACATCACACTCCCAGAAGATATGGGCTGGTGTTTCTCTCTTGCGGCACTTTGCATAGGGGCATGTTTCTACTTGGGCTAGTCCCCTCCTGAACATGAACGCTCGAGTGGGGAGTGCACTGTGGACGGTGTTCCATGCTATATCCTTCTGGACATTACTGAGGCAGCTGTGAGACACATTCTCCCAGATTTTTTGGCTTTGGGTGAGGGAGAAAGTAGCTACTTTTTCAATTTCCTGGGAACCGGCAAGATATTTAGTTACAGCCTTGTATTCCCAGGAGGCCAATTTTGCTTTATCTAAGCCCAATTTATATATAGTGTCCCTTAAGGTTCTATAATACAATGGGGGGTCCCAGGAGTACGGCACGGTGTTATCAATAGTGCAGAGGCCCAAGGCCCTGAGACAGGTGGCAAAATAGAAACGATTCATGTAACATACCTTCCTGTCCAGGGCCTGGATGTTCTTGATAGTTTGCGTGAGCCCCTGCACTCGGGTGAGCTGCACAACGTCCGGGACCCCCTTACCTCCCTTCTTGTCGGCTTTACTCAGAGTGGCTCGCTTTACCCTCTCCATCTTGCTGCCCCAGATAAAGCGGTGGATAATGCGGTCCACCACTTTTTTGGTGGTCCTGTCTGGGGGAAAGATTTTTCCTACATAAGAGAGGATGGGGAACAGTATAGACTTGGTTATTAATACTCTACCCGTCATTGTTAAGGATCTTGTGCTCCATCCGCCAATCTTTTTACGGACCTGGTTAATGGCCGCCGTCCAGCTCTGGGCCCCCGAGCTATTGTTCTCGAAAATGAGGCCCAGAATCTTGATTTTGTCCTTTTTGACAGGGTACATGTCCGACAGTTCCCTATCTACCTGCCAATTTTTAGACACGTAGACTTCGCTCTTGGACTTATTAATCACTGCCCCGGTCGCCGTGCAGTACTTCTCAAGGATATTACTAATCCGAGGTACCGACGATGTGTTGGTGCAAATGAGTGACTGTCACAAAGACGGCCGGAGTGGGTGGCGTCAGACCAGAAACAGGAAGTAAATAAACAGAGAGATGTGGTTTGTTTAAGCTGAGCGCGTGATCGCGCTCAGCATTTAATAATAAACAGCACAGAAAATAAAAGGTTTGAAAACAGCACAAAAACAGGACACGGCACTGGTAGCCAAAATAAACAGACATACAAAACGACTAACACTAAACAAACGGTGCACGGACAGACAAACAAACACGGTGAGTACAAACACTTTACGTTTACGATTAATGATTTTAACTCTCCTCTCTCTCTCACCCGTTCTCCTCTTCCGAACACCTAACCCTGACTGAACGAAAATGTGCATCTATATATACTGTTGTGCTGGGATTCAATTACTAATTAATCATTCACTTGAATCCCAGCACGTGAATTAATTCTGTGCAACCCCGTGCTCACATATTACATTTAACCAGCACGTGAAGTGATTTGTGCTCTCCTCGTGCCTAAATACAAATCTACACTTTAAATACACGTGAAACACAGACCCGTTTATATCCCGTGTACCAATCTATACACCAACATTTACACACGCAACATACAAATGCACACAGGGGCGGGGCGCATTGCCACAGTGACACATCGTCCATATATGCTGTTGTTTTGACCTGGACCCCGTTGGATCCAGGCAGCTGGAAACCAGTTATATTGGTATCCCTACGAATTGCCTGCAGGAGGGGTTCAATGCACACGACATATAGCAGTGGGGATAGTGGGCAACCCTGTCTGACCCCTGACTGGATAGATATTTTACCAGTCAGGTGCCTGTTCACCAAGACTCGGGTACTAATGTTTGTATAGATGGTTTTAACCCACTCCCTAAGTCCAGGAGCGAATTTCATCTGGTCCATCACTTTGTACATATATTCATGGCTTACCCTATCGAACGCCTTCTCCTGGTCAAGGTTGAACAGGCAGAGGGGATGGTTCCGTTCTCTAGAATAAGCCAGAATGTCCCTTGTTAACATTAAAATATCCGTGATGGACCTCCCTGGGACGCCACAAGCCTGGTCGGGGCCAATGACCAAAGGGAGGTGTACTTGTAGCCGGAGCATCAGAGCTTTGGCTAGTATCTTGTAATCCATGCAAAGGAGGCTGATTGGGCGCCAATTCCGTAGATCTTTAACTTCCCCTTTCTTATGAAGGAGAGTAATTACACTCTCCCGCATAGAAGGGCCCAACCGCTTCTCCCTGTAGACCGCTCTGTAGACCTCCGCTAAATGGACTTTTAGCGTGTCCCAAAAAAGATGGTAATACTCACCCGGGATGCCATCTGGACCTGGCGTCTTACCGGTGTTCATGGTCTTAACCGCCTGGGTGAGCTCCTCCAGCGTGAGTTCTGGGTCCTTCTCCTCCTCCTCCTCGTCCCGCACTGAGTCAGGCTCCAACTGGCTCAGGAACCACTCTATCAGGGTGTCATCTGTAGCTTTGATGTTATACAGGTCCCTATAGAAGTTCTCTACCACTTTTTTCACTCCCTCACTATCCTCTACTATCCTCCCCCTGCTGTCGAGCATGGAGGACATCAAGTGCCGCTTCTCCCTCGTTTTCTGGAAGAAGAAGCGAGTACACTTTTCGTCTTCCTCCATTTTTTGCACTTTTGCATTGTGCATGACCTTTCGTTGTTCCTCCCTACAAAGCACTGAAAGATCTAGCTTGGTCTGGGCTATCTCGTCGCTTACAGGGAACCCCCGAAGCTGAAGCAGGCTCAGACGCTGGAGGGCAGCATTCAGGTATTTATATTTGGCCCTCCTTTCTTTTGCTTTCCTCTTGCCTGCTGCTATGAAATAACCCTTAGTTCTCATTTTGACCATCTCCCACCACTCTATAGGGGAGTTGAATAGGTCACGCAAAGTGGTCCACTCAACAAGCCTGCTCTTATAGGCTGCAGCTATGGAGGGGTCATCGAGTAAGGAGATGTTTAATTTCCAGACCCCTGACCCCATCTGGGAGGTCTGAGGGACCTGCAATGTTACCTGCAGGAGCCTATGGTCAGAGAAGAAGACGGCCTGGGTGTCTACTGCCATCTTCGTAAGGGAGCTGGTATGCAGGACGAGATCTATACGGGAGAAGGAGGTCCCAGATGAGCTCACCCAGGTAAAGGGAGGCACCAGGTCCTTACCTGCATCACACAGGGAGAAATCAGATATTACGGAGGACAAAACTCTACTAGAGCGGTCGTTGCGTGGCCTGCTCCGGTCTACGTCCCTCAGAGCACAATTGAAGTCACCTGACACGATGACGGGTACGTTCCCCAGCAGGAGTGGACGCAGCTGTGGAAAAAATTGAACTCTTTCGTTTTGGTTAGTGGGTGCGTAGACATTGACCAGTCTGAGGGGAGTGTTGTTGTATGTCACATCCACGCTCAGAATTCTACCAGGTTCTACCTCCCTGCTGCTGCGGGAGGTAATAAATGGGTTTTTAAACAGGATACCTACTCCGTCGGCTCTGGCTATGTTGGAGCCCGACCAGAAGGAGTCCCCCAGGGTCCAACTCTCCTTCAGGTCCCTATAATCAGGGCTCGACGAAATACCACACTCCTGCAGAAAGATGAGATCTGCTTTCAAGTTAGCTAGATAGTTTAGTACATCAAATCTTTTTTGTGTCTCCCTGATGCTCCTGACATTAACAGACACACATATCAGGGCCATCAGGGTAGCTAACAAGAAAAGGAGTCGCTGCGTCCACCCCATAGCGACTATGATTGGGAGGTCGGGACACTCTTCCTACTCTTAGCTCTACGCTTGCTTCGAGGGGGCTTGGGCTTATTTGCAACTCCCATCACCCCTGAGAAGGTACTCACTGCTGCCTCGTCCAAGAAGGCACCGTCTTTATATGCACAGTACGTGGAGTTGTTGGGGCTATTCAACTCCCCACAAGGTAAGTCTGGTGGAACTTGCTCAGGGCCCCTCGGAACGTGTGGGTCAGCTTTGTCCTGGGGGGGGGTTATGACAGACAGCATTCTTTGGCTGTTACCGTCTGTTGAATTGGAGCTGTTAGCAGACTTCTGGCTTACCGCGTCCAGGGGTATTCCCATGTCCTCCAGTGCTGTATCTAGGAGGACCTCTAGGGGGCCCCTGGTTTTGCCCATACAAGGGAGGGGGTCAAGGATGCTTTGAAGGGAGGCCCTTCGCTTGAAGAGGGTCATTGCTACCGAGGTACTGCTGGTCAGGGAAGGTGTTGACCCCGACCTCTCCCTCGGTGCATTAGTGAACACCTCTTCTGCGAGGTGTGCTAGGGTTTGTGCCAACGACTGGGAAGGCTGGCTGGGGATGCCCTGGCTGGCTGCTACCTGCCCACTAGGCGGCAGTGTAGCCGTCCCACTCGCCTCCGTCTCTGCCTGCGAGGGCAAGACTGGGGACTTTGTGTGGACATTAGCTGGTTTTGGATCTATGGGGGCCACCTGCAACTTGCTGTCTTTGATCCTGATCTTCTTTCTTTTCCCCCCCTCGTCTCTACCCTTTCTTTTCCCCACCCTCTGCTGGTTCTTCACTCCCTTCCCCTCCTTCTCACTCTCACTTTCACTGTCGCTTTCGCTTTCCTCCCCCACGGACTCAATCCTTATGGCGTCATAACGAGAGCCGAGGGGGAGTGCTGGCGCTGAGAGGGCCCTACTCAGGGGGGGGCCGCTGCTGGGTCCGGGCTCCCTCCCTGCCTCGTGTTCTGCATCAGAGGAGCTACTGGAGGAGCTAGTGGAGTAGCTGTTGTACTCTCTCTCTGGGCTGGGGGAAGGGGTCCTCGTAAAACGGGACATGTCTCGGGGGCGGGGGGGTGAGGGGGGTGCTGGTGATGATGGTGGTGCTGGAGTCTGGGTCTTGGATACTGTTGGTGGTGATGTGGACTGATCTTTGTTACTTGCTCCCTCTTCCTGCTCAGGCCTAGGCTTGTTCGTATTTGCCTTGCTGGCTCTGGCCATGTTGGCATAGGAAGAGGGGCAGTCCTTAAACAGGTGCCCCTTCTTTCCACACAAATTGCACTGCCTCTCTTCTCTGCAGTGGCTGGTCTCGTGGGGGGCGCCGCAGTTCCTGCACTTGACTACAGTACATGCGGCCGCCAGGTGTCCTAATTCCCCACATTTCCTGCAGAGTTTTGGCATCCCATTATAGAATACCAGCCCTCTGTTGGGCCCTAACACTATGGAGTTTGGAATGTGGCGGACGCCTCCAATGCCCGATGGATCAACATTAAGGCGTACCAGCCACTTTCTGGCTCCTGTCCAAACCCCATCTTCATCTGTAATTTTCCTCCCTTCTGATGACACCCTCCCATAGCGGTTAAGCCATGTTGTAATATCATAGTCGCTAACAGCCTCATTGAAAAATTGGACAGTAACAACTTTCATTTCTCTGTCTGTCAGTGCATCCACACAAAATTCTTTGTATGGAGCGAGATATTTATTCTCCCCCCAAAAGGACCACATTTCTTGTAACTTTTGGGGGTTCCTAAAACTGACCTCAAACACTTCCTTAAGCCCTGGCAATTTCACCAAACAATTCAAGTCAGAAGGGGAAAAACCCATACCCCTCTGAAGAATGGTCCGGCTGAACTCCAGTCTCGTCAGTCCTGGTTCCGTTTCCTCTTGCTGGGTCCTTGTGAAGCGCACCGCATTGTGCCTCCTAGTCTCCTGGGTTGGCCGGAACGCCATCCTTCAGCTGGCTCCTCCGATTGGGGTGGGAGAAGCCTCTGGACGTCCGGGTTGTCTCTCTCTACGGAAAAGAAACAACGTAAGCAGCAAATCTGGGCAGTTGAAGGAACTATTACTTTAGTCCCTGAGGAGATGGTCGCCTCGCAAGAGGGACCCCCTCCCCAGGTGAACGGTGTCCTTCCCTGGCGGAGTAGGGGGCGCTGCTTGGCACCGAGACCACGTAGGAAGAATCGTGGCTGTGATGCCTCCTCGGGGTCCGGGGCCGCCCTCTGCTCCTCCCAGATGGCGCCCTCTGCTGGGCGCCTGCTGCTCTCTCGGTCTGGATCTCGATTACAATCAAGGGCTGGGGATGAGGTCGTCTAGGTCATCAAAGGGTCCTCAAAGGTCGTCTGGATGGTAGGTCCTCCTTCTCTCTAACTCCAGGAACGTCTGGAAAAGCCTGAAAAAGAAAAAAACTGGAACCGCCTGAAAAAGAAAAAACTGCTCTCAACAGTCAACAAAATCTTGAAAGACCCTCGGCCTGGATTGGGCAAGCCAAAACCAGACTGAGCATTAGTCTTCCAAAAAGTTGCCGAGCTGAAGAAAGCCAGTCAAAAATAAAAAAAAAAAAAAAAAATTCTGTTCCTCCTCACCCGAACAAACCTCTCACAGACCCTCGGAGGGAGCGGGCAATGCCACTACCCTCTAAGCCTTAGTCTTAGAAAGATTTATTCGAACTGAAGAGAAATTGATTTTTAAAAAACAAATTAAAAAAATGGACTAACTGAAGGTGACATGTTTTCTGATTGATTTGGTAATGAAGTGCCACATAACACTGCAGTCTAGGGAATGGCTACAGGAAAGATAACTTACTGTTACAGGAGCCTCCTTTTTAGCTGATATTACAGATAGGCAGCCCAGACAAGGTCTTGGACGTCTCTTTGGGTTGGCTTCGAATTGTCTCTTTTCTCTAATCGGAATGTCTGGAGGGGAGGTGGCCTTCTGGTAAGATAGCAATAAGATTTAAAAAATGACATCTCTGTAAAAATTAAAAAAGGCAGTACCCCACCATCAAGTATAATTTTACACTAAAATATTTTGTCTTATTAACTTTAATTAACACCAACGATATTCATTCACAAATTAGTTCATTGTGTAAACATATCCCAGGGTTTCTACTGCGCATCTCCTTCTACCTTCCTTAGCTCCACACATTCCCACAATCCCCTTCTGCTACTGCACACTCTGAAAAGAGATCCCACTGGATGAGATTGTTTATTACATCTTTAAAGGGAGCGTATAAAACCAATGAACTACTCCATTGCATGTTAAACTTATTTTCGATCAACCAATGAGTTAGAAATAAGTGTGCATGACATGGCCAGTGACTGTGACTTATTCGTGCTGCAAATGATTTGATGTTACACCACCACTCTCTTACTTCAGACAAACACCACAACCCCTAGTCCTTTACACATTTACACATTTTTTATAAACAAAACACAAAACATCCATATAAGATGGATATGTGTAAAAGATCTGAATCATTGATATGTCCAGAGGGTGAAACAATGTGGCAGGAAAATGGTTTATTTTTATGGGACAGCACTGGTAATGGAACCTAAGTTAAAAAAAAATAAAAATAAAATCAGGAAGATAAGCTGTGTACCAAACATAGACAATAACTCAAAAGTGAATTAAGTTTCCGATTGTATACCTGGCTATACACAGTTACTACTGATATAAAGACATTTTGGCTCATCTAACCTAGGTCTATGGCATATCCTGAACACAGATTATTACAAAAATATGATTTCAAACAGCATACAAATGTAAGGGGACAGAGAAAAATAATAATTTGAATCTATCTGTCTCTCTAATGCGGGTTCCTAAACATCACGTTGTAATTCTAATTACCTTTTCTTGTCCCTTGTCAAATCTACCCCATACTGTGCTGGCTTGGCCGCCTCCAGCATCTTCACCATCTCCGTCCAGCAAGGATACAACACCAGGAGAAGCAGGTCTTTTTTTACAAATCTGAAAAAAATACATTTGTATTTTAGATGTAATTTCTTGTCACGGGACATTATGTAAATGCTATTATCCATGGTGATTACGACAAACATTTACACTTGGGTCTCTTTGAGAAAGACATTACTAAATCTCAACAAAGAATTTGCCATGCTTACAATTTGCCTATGCTTATGTATACATATACATCTCCTGCCACGTAAACTCTAAACGATGAACATGACATATCAACAGTATGTACAGGATAGAATAAGAATTAGCAATGAAATGTTTAATCACAGTCTGATGAGGGATTATCCAGATGTATGTAAAACTGTGTGACATTCACAATCTTGTATATTATCATTAATGTATACTCTATAATGTTGATGCTAAGTTTCCTGTCAATTGGATAAACAGTTTGTAACAAATTGTGTGTGTGTGTGTACAGCCACCTCCACTTCATCCCCTTCGCAATGGATTTCATCCCCAGCTGGGGATAACAGAGCTGGTATAAAAATCCAACTGTAGTCTCCCTTGGAGCACCAGACAGTGGCATGAATAAAGAGATTAGAAATTGCCCGCTTAGAGGGTATAAACTATCTCTTTAAAGTTTAAAATTACCAGCTTTTAGTGGTTGGTGTCCAGTCGTCACTTTTTACAGTTTCTTTGTTTCACTTTTCCTTTTGTTCAGTCATCCTGGTGCAATATATATATATATATATATATATATATATATATATATATATATATATATATAAAGAGCTAGTTATAACTTTTAAATGAATCTTAACCTCAAAAACACTATCAGGGGGTCCTCGAGTGGCTCACCTGGTAAAAGTGTGGTTGTGTGGTCATACAGCACAGGTTCGCGTCCTGGCTGTGCAAAGTTGTCGGTCTTCGCTGTGAATTCCAAAGGGAGCGTAACATTGGCTCTGGCACTCCCGTGGGTTAGGGAAGCAAAAACAAAAGGGACTGTTTCTCCTCATTGCGCTACAGTGAACCCTGCTGGCCAGGCGCCCTGTGAGCTCAAAAGCGGACACCTGCAGGGCTGGCCTTTGTCCTCCAGAGGTCAGTAGCTCGCTGACATCCGCTCTCGAGTTCCTGGGTGTAAAAGAGGATAATAGTTTGGTTGTGGGATCGGAGGACGCCCACTGAACCTTTGGATCTCCTGAGCTGTGTAAGGAATTGCTGCGATGAGGAGAAAAAATAATTGGACATTCCAAATTGGGGAGAAAATCGGGGGTAAAATAATTGGGCACACTAAATGTATATATACATAACTTCACGTCTGTCCCCAGGCAGGACGATTGAGATATTCGGTAAAGAAACAATGCTATAATTAATCCCTGTAATTACGCCAATTACAGATGTTTCTTTTGCTCCTAAATTATATTGGGATGGTCAGTAAATCATTTGCTGACAATTGCATCATTCACAGAAGGTGTGCGGCAGGTGTGGGATTAATTGGGCCTATTTATATCCCCATCGCTCACAACTTCTTAATTTCATTTTCAGAAATTGTAAAACAGTTTGTGTTAACTCTATAGACACCAGCCCCCTATATACCAACTAAAGTCCATTTATATTAAATATTTAAGTACGAGCATCCCAGGGAGAAAACTAGAATAGCAAATGAGCAAGTGTGCTCAGGTCAGCGCTTTGTGGTAACTGCAGGTATTTGCATCACACTGCTGAATGACCAATATCCACCCAGTACTGTACATTGCAAATGGGCTGTTTCATCTGAGCTCAACTGTGTTAACCCTGACCTAGTCGAGGTTGGTGAACCCTGTTGTTCTGATTATCAACATAATGTCAATAAATCTTACAACACTGCATCACACACTTAAAGCAGTTTTTGGCAAAAACACCCACCACCACTGTCAAGTGCATAGGAAAAACAACCATAGTTTAACTGCAGTGGAGAAGATTGGATTTAAATAATTGCAAAATACTGCATGTTTGTATAATGAAATAATGAACATGTTAATGATTATTAAAAATACCAATTGTAGTTGTTTTTTTCAGACAAACATAAAACTGTAGGCCACTGTTTAGTGTCTGAAGGGGACACTGTATGCTAACCAAAGCCCATGGCCAGTATACAATATTTTTCTGTATGCATTATTTTCTGTTGAGCACTACTGACACCGTTGAAACGGTGAGTCTTAGGTCGCCTGCGGATACATTAGTCCATTCAATGCGTCTGAACCTGGTGTGTAATCCCAAGGTAACTGCTCACAGTTAACACGTTTTAATACGTTAATTCACGTTTTAAGTAATACAGTGTCCCCTTCAGACATGTCTAAGGAGAAATTCGGAAATAACATACAAAACTATGCGCGAGTAAAACTCCAAACATCCAAAAAAAAAAAAAAAAAGAAAAATAACATTAATATATATATATATATATATATATATATATAATTGCATGCCCGGTATCTACGATATGGAGTCTTGCATGCCCCGGTAGCTGCAATATTGAGTCTTTCCATCCACCTCCGGTTGCTTCATTCCGGAGGTCAAGGGCGTAGGTTTGGTTTGAACATTGGTGGGGACACAATTTTGTAGGGGGGCGGAGTCACGGTCGCTAGTGGGGTTCGGGGGCATGCCCCCCCGGGAAGAAATTTTTTAGTAGACAGCTATTAAATGGTAACTTCTGGTGGCTTGAAATGAATGCTGGACATGAATCGAGGACAGTTTGATTGACATGAAGTTGGCTGGTATACACTTAAAACACTATGATAAAGTGTCCCTCCTGGAAGCTGGTTTGACATCCCTGCTGTAGAATTACTAATAACCTGAATTGTAACCTATCCCAGCCTTACTGTAAGCTACCAATACCCCTGGCGCTACAAGCATGAGCACACGCACGCTCACGTGCTCTGCCTGCCACTCCTGTGTCTGTGCTGCTGCTCGTACCTGGGTGCATTGCTTCATTCACCTGATAAAATAATAAATTGATGCATGCCATATAGAGAGAAAATATATGGCTATGCTAACTTTATTTGCTGAGTATTACTATACAGCATTAGCCTACTATTATATCACAATGTGCCTCAAACAATAATATATCTCAAAACTGAGTCTAACACTTTCACTGTTATAATCACTAAGCCATTACAGACCCCACCTGCGACCCTGTTGCTCCACCTGCCTCTGTACTGCTTTTACCAGGCTGCACTGCTTCACTCGCCTGATAAAATGATAAATTGATGCATGCTGTTTAGAGAGAAAGTATGACTCTGCTAACTTCATTAGTAAATTATTTTTTCATTTGCTATGAGAATCATTATCAATTGTGTTTATTACTTTAATAACATCTTCCTACTTACACTTTGACTTTTTGTAAAAAAAAACTTCCTTATGTCCATCTTTATTTTTTTGGTTGCTATTATGCTTTAGTCACCTAAAGCCAAATTGAAGTGATTAGCTAACGTTAGTTGAATGACGATATCAAAACATGCTCACGCACTCTCTCTCTCTCTCTCTCTCTCTCTCTCTCTCTCTCTCTCTCTCTCTCTCTCTCTCTCTCTCTCTCTCTCTCGAGGATTGTGGGATTGTGGGAGGAGCCAGGTGGTGAGTGGAGCGCGGGAGTTGTGATTCAGTAGAGTCTAAACTTTTGCAATTATTTATTTATATATATTTATATTTTTGTGTTTTATGTAATATTTGTTTGTTTGTTTATCTGACTATCGTAATAGTTTTAGTATATTTGTGAGTCGTTGTTGTTTGTGTAGCTGGTCGTAGATCAGCAGAAACGCCGATATGGCGTGTAGTTCAGGTGGAGGGGGGGTGCTGACTCGCCGGCACGGCTGCCGCTGTGTGCCTGATATCGGGGTGTCGGTGGAGGAATGCCTGGTAGCGGTAGGAGAGGTTGTGGGCTTTAATAAAATAAAATCAGCATCAAGGATGAATAAAGCTCTAGTCATCTTTTTAACTGATGTAGATTTGGTAAATAAGCTCGTGGAGGAGGGGTTTAGTGTGCAGGGGTCTTTTATTGAAGTTTCACCTTTAGTAACACCCGTAACCAAAGTAATACTGTCTAATGTCCCTCCCTTCTTAAAAAACGAGTTACTGGAAAGAGAGTTATCAAGATACGGAAAATTAATGTATCCCATTAAAACGATTCCTCTGGGTTGTAAAAATCCCAGTGTAAAACATGTTTTGTCTTTTAGAAGACAGGCGTTCATTTTACAGCACGATCCTAATTTAACTATTGAAGTAGCGTGGAATTTTAATGTCGAGGGGACGAATTGTGTTGTTTTTGCCAGTTCTGATATAATGAGGTGTTTTAAATGTGGCGCTCAGGGACATCAAAGAAAGCAGTGTCCCAGAAACAGGGATCGGGCTGAAACAGAGCAGGATAATGGAGCTCCTGGCGGGGAGGAGGTCGGGGGCGATCGGGGAGAGCAGGAGGATGAGCAGCCCCCGGAGCCAGCAGAGCCCGGGTCAGCGGAGCCAGCAGAGCCCGGGTCAGCGGAGCCAGCAGAGCCCGGGTCAGCGGAGCCAGCAGAGCCCGGGTTAGCAGAATCAGCAGAGCCCGGGACAGTAAAGCCTGGGTCAGCGGAGTCCGAGTCAGCGGAGTCCGAGTCAGCGGAGCCCGAGTCAGCGGAGCCCGAGTCAGCGGTACCTGAAGCAGAGTCGATACAACTGAAAAGACACAGTCAAGCGAAAACAGCTTCGGGGCAAGAGGCTGGGCAAATTGATGAAGTGGTGGCGAAAAAAAAGAAAAAGAAAAACAAGCACTCTGAGGAAGGAGAGCCAAGGCAGGACTCTGGGTCTGTATCTGTGAGCAGCAGTGAGAAGACTCAGCCTCCCGGCGTGAAAGTTGCGGAGAGCGGAGGCGATCCACAACCGATGCCTGAGGGGGAACTGACGTCTTCCCCGGAGGCTGTGCCACCTTTCCCTGAAGAAGGAGGCAGAATCACAGATCTCCCCCAGTCTGGCTACAAGACAGGGGGCACTGAAGCTGAAGCTGTGGCTGTGGAGAGCAGCGAGGCCGCTGAAGAGGACGGGGCGGATGGCGAACAAGATGAGGGCATGTACGAGTCGGATGACGAGGGGCTCTCTGATTCCTCGTTAATCTCGGACGTCCCTGACAGCCAACCCGTCAGGAGAAAACTCTATACACTGCAGCACATTAACAACTTTCTCGACAGTACCAAAGGTAAGAGGGGAGTGGACATTAAAAGTTTTTTTCCCGATTTAAAATTGTTTTTACATTCTGCGCATATAGTCTCCAGGAAGTCAACGCTTGAGGAGCTAGATCAGCAGAAGAGGTACCGTTTAAAAAAAGTAGTGCAGACTGTTAAGAAAATGATGGTACGATCAAAAACTTTATTTTAAAATGGATTTTTTTTAAAAAAGGAACATTGTATTTTTTAGTGTTTGTTTTAACTTGATGGTCTTAAATATTTTATCCACCATGGAAAAGTGTACTTTTATTTCTTTTAACGTTAATGGTTGTAGACAGTCTTTTAAAAGAGCACAGTTATTTGAATTTTTAAAGCAGAAAAGGGCTGGGGTTGTGATGGTGCAGGAGACGCATATTGAACAGGAGAGTGAGGCGGTCTGGCTGTCAGAGTGGGGCGGTCAGGGTGTGTTCAGTCACGGCTCCAGCACCAGCGCGGGAGTAGCGGTGCTTTTTAAATCAGACCTGCCTGTCAGTGTACAGCACGTAGAAGAGATTGAGAAGGGGCGGCTTTTAAAAGTAGAGACACAAATAGCTGGTTTTAACTTTACTTTTATAAATATTTATGCACCAAATACGGGAAGAGACAGAATTTTATTGTTTAACAAGTTGAAACATTTTAAAATGCAGTAATAATGACGTATTAGTGGTTGCGGGTGATTTTAACTGCACTATAGATTTTACTAAAGATAGGAATACTGAAGAGCCACATCCTCAATCCTCCAGAGAGCTGACTGCAGTTTTACAGTCCGGTGACCTGGTTGACGTTTGGAGGTGTCTGCACCCTCAAGCCCGACAGTACACCTGGTCCCAGTCCCGTAACAACTATACATCTAGAGCACGACTGGATCAGTTTTATTCATTTCGTTGTCACCTCAATTTTTTTGTAGGGGCAAGCATAATTCCTAACAGTCTATCGGACCACCACTGCCTGTTAGTCAGTGTACTTATTCCAACTGAAGGACACAAATCTTCTTATTGGCATTTCAATATTCAATTATTAAAAGACTGTAAATTTGGAAATGTTTTTAAAGAGTTTTGGAAAGTTTGGCAAAATCAAAAAAACAATTATCAAGATTTAAGGCAGTGGTGGGACATTGGGAAAAAGCAAATTCGAATTTTTTGTCAGCAGTACACCCTGGAGGCTACCAGGTCACTGGACAAGGCAGTCAGGGAGTTAGAGAGAGACATTCTAAACATAGAGAATAATGGGGATCTCTCTAATGAGCAAACCTTTCAAAAAATAAAAGAGAAAAGACATGTGTTGGGCAGCTTGCTGGAGGAGAAGGTGAAGGGGGCGTTGGTGCGTTCTCGCTTCGTGGCGCTGAGGGACATGGATGCACCCACTTCCTTCTTCTTTGGCCTGGAGAAGAAGAGAGCATATAGCCAGCAGCTGAGGTGTGTGCGGACGCCCTGCGGCAGAGAACTACACAGCAGAGAGGAGATCAGTGAGGCGGCTGTGCAGTTCTACAAGCAGCTGTTCACAAAAGAACAGTGTGATCAAGATGACATAGAGACCCTGCTCCAGGATCTACCTAGCCTGAGCAAAGAGGAGCAGGGTGGACTGGACAAAGAGCTGACCTTTGAAGAACTGACCATTGCGATGACACAGCTCTCCAGCGGGAAGGCGCCTGGGATAGATGGCCTCCCCGCTGAGTTTTTCAAACATTTCTGGACAGTGATCGGAGAGGACTTCTTCCAGGTGCTGAAGGAAAGTCTGGAGAGAAAAGAACTGCCTCTCAGCTGCCGCAGGGCAGTGATCACACTGCTGCCTAAGAAAGGAGACCTCTGCCTTTTAAAGAACTGGAGACCAGTTTCGCTGTTATGTGCCGATTCGAAAATAATTTCCAAGTGTATCGCAAATAGGGTTAAGAAATGTATAGGTACTGTAATACATAGGGATCAAACATATTGTATCCCAGGAAGATCTATTTTTGATAACCTGTTTTTAATTAGAGATTTTTTAACCCTGAGTGAAACATGTCATTTTAATGTGGGATTGGTCTCCCTTGATCAGGAGAAGGCTTTTGATAGGGTCGACCACACCTACCTTGTGAAAGTCCTGAGAGCCTTCGGGTTTGGCCCTGTTTTTATTTCTTACATAGAGCTTTTATACTCAAATGTTTTTAGTGTCTTAAAGATTAATAACGGGTTGAGCAAACCTTTCTCGGTGAGCAGGGGCATTAGACAGGGCTGCTCTCTGTCTGGCATGCTGTATTCATTGTCTATAGAGCCACTGTTGCATTTTCTGAGGGGCAGGTTGTCTGGCTGGGCGGTGCCTGCCTCACCCGTCCCTGTCTTTGTGAAAGTATCAGCTTACGCTGATGATGTGAATGTGTTTGTGTGCAGTGATGGGGACGTCCAGGTCCTGGAGGAGAGCTTGGCAGTGTTTCAGAGAGCATCTTCAGCACGGATAAACTGGGAAAAATGCAACACCTTTCTGTCAGGCAGCTGGCAGGAGGGGGGTCCCCCCATGCTGCCTCAGGCCCTGCAGTGGGATCGGACTGGGATTAAGGTGCTGGGGGTGTTCTTTGGGACAGAGCTTTTCATGCAGAGGAATTGGGAGGGCCTGGTGGAGAAGGTGAAGGGGCGGCTGCTCAGCTGGCAGGGGCTGCTGGCTCAGCTGTCATTCAAGGGGAGGGTCCTGGTCATCAATAATTTGGTGGCCTCTATGTTATGGCACAAGCTGGTGTGCCTGGACCCTCCACGGGGAATGGTAGAGGAAATTCAGAGAGTACTGCTGGATTTCTTCTGGAGCGGGAGACATTGGTTGAGGCCGGCAGTCCTGTACCTCCCCACTGATGAAGGGGGGCAAGGCCTGGTCAGCATTGCCAGCAGGGTGGCAGCTTTCAGACTGCAGGCAGTGAAGAGGCTCCTGTACGCCGAGGAAGGGGCTCACTGGAGAGAGATAGCTTTTTATTTTCTAAGACGGGTAGGAGGAATGGGGTTAGATCGCAGTTTGTTTTTAATTGATTTCTCCAGGCTAGACAAGACAGGTCTCCCCTCTTTTTATGTGAATCTTTTTAAAGTGTGGCAGACAGTAAGCGTGGAGAGGGAGGAGGGGTCGGTGACAGGTCAGTCTCTACTGGAGGAACCCCTCTTCTTTAATCCCCTTTTTCCCATTCAGTTTTTTCAGTCGGGGGCACTGTGTACCAGTTTTGTCAGGGCTGGTGTAACCCGACTGGCTCACCTGATCGTGTCAGGGCCCCCATGTTGGATCTCAGCAGCTCAGCTGGCTAGGCGGCTGGGCTGGCACTCGGAGAGGCTGGCTGAGAAGATGATTCACGAGTTGAAAAACTCTCTCTCACCAAAGCTCAAGGAGGCTTTGGGGGAGGGAATAGCTGGGGGGCCTGATCAGGGAGGGGACCCCTTTTTTCCCACAGTTTTTTTATCCCCAGGTTTAGGTGAGGAAGAGGGTAGGGATGGAGAGAGAATAAGGAATATGGAGGGAGTTAAAAATATAGCACTCCAAGAAGCAGAGGGGAAAAAACTATACAAGCTGCATGTTAAAACAGTCCAGTCCAGCCACCTAAAAGGGACTGTGGACACAAAATGGAGAAGCCATTTGCAGGTAGCAGAAGAGAGACAGCCAGTATGGAGGGTGCTGTATAAACTGCCTTTAAGCAAGAGAGCAGGGGACCTGCAGTGGAGGATCCTGCACTGTGCCGTATCTACCGGTAGGTTCCTCCACAGAGTGGACCCCAGCATCAGTGCTGAGTGCTGCTTCTGTGGGGAGGAGGAGACCGTGTTTCACACATTCACTGACTGTGTCAGGCTGGGGTCGCTCTTTCACCTCTTGCAGGGGCTCCTGCAGATCCTTGGGGTGTTTTTCAGCAAAGATACTTTTATTTTTGGGTTCCCGTATAGTTTTAAAAATAGGGATAGGTGTGTTTTAATTAATTTTATTTTAGGGCAGGCAAAATTGGCCATTTTAAAATCTAGGAAAAATAAGATTTTAGAGGCAGGGCTAGCAGATGCTGCCAGATTATTTCGTATTTTAGTTGTCAGCCGGGTAATGGTGGATTTTAACTATTTTAAAATGGTCAGTAACCTGGAGGGCTTTCAGGAGAGGTGGTGTGTAGGAGACGCCTTGTGCTCATTGAGTGAGGAGGGAGAGCTGCTGTTTAATTTCTAGTTTGAATTTATTTTTGTTTTATTGTTTTTACAGTGTTTTTATCACTTTACTGTTTTTACAGGAAAACACTGTTTAGTTTTTTAATATTGGCTTTTTTGTGTTTTATTTATATTTTATGATCCTTTTATTTGGTTAAAATCTGGTTTTAAAGGAGAACATGATGTTGTTTTTTAGGATTTTATGCTGATGCTCTGGGGAGGTTTCGGCTGTTCCCAGGAGCCAGCAAGTATCTTAATCGTGTTTTACCTTATTATTGTTATTGAATGGATTTTAATTGGAATGGTTTAATAAAGGATCTTAAAAGTCAAAAGTCTCTCTCTCTCTCTCTCTCTCTCTCTCTCTCTCTCTCTCTCTCTCTCTCTCTCTCTCTCTCTCTCTCTCTCTCTCTCTCTCTCTCTCTCTCTCTCTCTCTCTCTCTCTCTCTCTCTCTCACACACACATAATGATTTAGCTGTGAAACAAGCTAGCTAGCCACCAAGGACGTTGGGTTAGCAGCTAGCAATGGGTCGCTAACGTAATAGGTAGGTAGGTAGGTAGCTTTATTCTCTCAAACTATGTTGCTGACGAGCTGACAATACCTTCAGCCGCGGCACCTGGCTTTCATTCAGTCAGTGGCTCACACTCATATCAGCCTGACCGGCAAGCGGCAACTTCAGATGAGCGTCTTTCCAGAGTCCAGCCTAAACCAGCGGTTCTCAACCTTTTTTTTACTCACGCCACACTGAAATTTATTTGTATATCTGTCGTTGTCCCCCGTCCCCCCCCCACCATTAATTTGATTTTTTATATATTTTTTATTACTGCCTATATAATATAGTGCATTTATTTAGCCGCCTGGATAGTCACACTGTCCATTCAATCAAATACATATGTTCGTGTTCGCTTTTTACACACACGATACAAAAATATCAAGCAAGGAGTAAGTTAGTTACAAAGGGAGGAAGGAGGATTGAAATAATATGACAACGCATTAACCAACAAACACAAACATCGAATTAAACTGATTATATTTATTCTTATTTTTTAAAATAAATGTGAAAATTGTGGCACAATGTACACCGTTTAAGAATGACTAGAATTTTTTTTTTTTATTTTAAACCCGGAGATTTACCTTTCACTCCCGAGTCCTTGTGCACTTTCGCACTTCAATGAAAACAACACACTCTGCTGGTCCCTGACGTCAGCCACGCACTGAGTCCGTGTTACAGTGATGCAGTATGGAAGGGCCAAAGCCAATCAAATTAGCGTTTTTTTTTGTTTTGTTTTTTTTGGAGGAGGGAGGACTAACGAGGGGGAGGGGCGGGGGGCTTGAGAGAGTTAACCCTTTGTGGAGCAGATAAAATGACTTGACAAAAGACGTTTAAGATTTATCAAAATTATTGGTAGGGACAATTCAACGGTCCCTTGACATTGGTAGGGACATGTCCCTACCGTCCCTAGCTAAATCTACGCCGGTGCGTGAAATAGTAGACTTTGTAATGTCTCCTGTTGTGAAAAAGTCGTCACTTTCACATTTGCAGATTTTAATTGGAGAATTTCTCAGCGAATTTTATAGACTGTATCCTGGTAATTTTATACCAAAATTGCATTACTTGGTACACTACCCCAGATTGCTAGCTGAATTTGGACCACTTTGATCACTTTGGTGCTTACGTTTTGAAGGAAAGCACCAGTACTTTAAGCGGCTTGCAAGAAATGTGTGGAACTTCCGGAACATCTGCTTTACTTTAGCAAAAAGACATCAACAAAGACAGTGTTGGGATTTTTGTTGTGCAGATGCTTTGCATCAGTCATATGAGCAAGAAGGGTCTTGTGTTGTTCAGCTATCATCTACATCTTTGAAAGACATTATTCTTGAAAAATGCAATATTCAAGCCAGTGAACTTGAAGCTGATGAAACCATACTGAAAGTAAAGAAACTAACTGTGGATCACGTGAAATACGAAGTCAAGGATTACTTCATTGTCGATGTAGTCCATGAGGATTTACCCATTTTTTTCAAAATCTTGCATATCATTCAGTTTAGGTGTACATGGATTTTGTGTGGGAAACTGTATTTTGCTCTGGAATTTAATTCTCACCTTCATGCCTTCAAAATAGAGGCTTTGCATGAGTGGTGTACATTAACACCTGGCAATGAAGTTGACTACCATGCACTAGATGCTTATGAAGACAGTGATGGATGTTTATATATTGCACCTCATCATACTGTGTATAAGGTACTGCTTGCATTTAAAACTGTGATATTAATTACAATGGCAGGTTAACATTGGTGCTTATTTTTCTGATTAATTTTATGTTTTTTTGTTCATTAGGTGAAGAAATAGATGGTGAGACTCTTTTAGGTCTGACAGAACATATGATTGGAAAGATCTTCCGAACTATGAAGGACCAAGTCAAATTTTTAAAGGCTCTCGAGAACCTTAAAAGGTATGTAATGACAAATATATTATACATTATGTTAGTCTATTGTTGTGTTTTAGTATTTACATTTAAATACCACATACTATACAGGAATCACTTTGAAAAGTATAAATTACTACTACCAGTACGCTTTTTGTATTGTAATGTTGTATTGTAAGAAAGATGTATATTATGGGAGTACATTTCTTTATGGAAACACAGAGAGAGAGAGAGAGAGAGAGAGAGAGAGAGAGAGAGAGAGAGAGAGAGAGAGAGAGAGAGAGAGAGAGAGAGAGAGAGAGAGAGAGAGAGAGAGAGAGAGAGAGGTATTTTCACTAGTTTAATTCCTGAAAATGAGGACTGGGAATGTATGGTTTTAAACTTCTGTGTAGAAAATTAAAATTATGAAATATTGTTTTTTTTGTTGTTTTTTGTATTTTCATAGAACAAAAGCAAATGAGCATATTGTTTCAGAGAAGGTGCTACCAGTAGAATGCAGAGAAGTGCCACAAACCTCAACAAGTGTTCATGTTTGGACCGCATGTTATACATTGTCTATATTTCCTCCAGTTGTACAGATGGCCCTTGATAGAAAGGACATTGGTTTCAAATCAAAAGACAAATCTGCCCTTCGTGCAGCTCTAATACAGACTCTGTATGATGACCTCAGCAAATATACGCTGTAAGAACTGAGATTTCGGTGTTTGTTTTAGATACATAGGCAACCAATTTTAGAATAATTACATAACATAAAATAGCATATTCATTTTTAAAATGATTACTATTTTTTTTTTAAATCTATCATAACAGCAATATTTTATTCAAGAGAAAAAGTTTTATTAAATTCATTTTCATAATGCTTTTCAGCATGTTTTTTTTGTAAATTAAAGCAATTGTAAAATGCAACTGTATTTCATGACATTATTTCTCAAATATATATTTTTCTTACAATTCACTTACAATTCATATGCCTATATTATTTTCTAATCTGTATATTTAGGTATCCAGACCACATAATGTACAGTACTGTGCTAAGTACTTTGTGCTGTAAGTACAGATTTCTAAGGGATGACAGCCAAACTGGATATGTGAGTATACATTTGGTAGTTATATTCATAAAAGAAATAGTCGAATAAACATTAATTTGTCAAAATTATGCAGCGTTAAATATATTTTTACTAGTTGATATGTATTTTTTATAGCCAGATAATGGACATAGGTTTAACTTTCTATCATTGTTTCAGGCTACTCTACTTGAAATACTGAGAAATAAATTCAAAAAAGAGAGAAAGACACTTATTTCAGTGGAGACTGTAGAAGACATGAAAAAAAAGTTTGGTGCTGTGGGTCGAGGAAGGAAGCGTGCACCAGAGCAACAGCAACCGCTCATGAAAAAGAGAAGAGAATCTGTAAGCCTAACTCTTGGATCTGCATTGACAGAAATAGATTGAAATAGAATTACATACTTTATATATGTACATACATGCGATTGTGTAGTTTATTAGCTAATTGGCTTTCATGGAGAGTACTTGATCTTTAGCATTTTTCCAGAGTAAAGAAAAGCACAGAGAATATATGCAGTAAATGCCTGATCATAAGTATTGAATTACTTAACGTTATGATACATATTGCAGATGCAAAGTGAGGAGTTCCCAGGAGAAGACGAGCATAGTATTGCCAAACACTTGGACTCCATAAGAAAAGAAATAACGAAATTGAGGCCGAACATTGAAGCCATATGTGACAGCATGAATAGAACTGTACACACTCGGGAAAGAATGATGGAGAAGAAGTCCACTGAAGAAGTCCTTGGTCTGTTTCCATTCCTAAAGCATCCTAAACTGGTAGGTACTAGTTTTTATTCTACTATGGTGATTGATGAGAAATTAATATTTTTAGTTATAAGCATGTATAATCACTTTAATTAGTCCTCCTAGGTGACCTTTCTGCATCAGCAATCCACCTGCTCCAGCTTTTACAAAACTCCACTGCTCCTGGTTTTTCCCATGCAACTTCTTTCTGCTCGCATTCAGTTTAGTTTGATTTTGTTTTATTTATTGATTTTTTTAACTACTACATTATTTGTAAGTATTCAACTCTTTTTTACAGCTGTGTATATCGCCTTGGATAAAGGCATATGATAAATAAATAAATATAATAATAACTTTAGCATCTGTATTTTAGCTGTTGCACGAAGTAGAACTACGTTTTGGAGTAAACTTGGAACGGAACCTAATGAGTGGCCTATCCAGAATGGTAGATGCTATTTTCAGACTTTCTAGTGGGCATCTTCTAACTACTGTGATGTCCTACATTGAAGATGCTTCAGATAAGACACAGGGAAATGGTAATGTATAAGAAATATTTATTGTACATCAAATTGTTTTGACCTATCTCAGAATAGGATCTATAAATAACTATTAAACAGAAAATGATGCAACTTCATTTCATACACTTGGAGCATAATATTTCATGGGGAAGATAGCTGGTATTTAACTCTCACAGGGGCATAAAAACCAATGCGAAAAACCTGCATGAACAGATTTTTAGAAACTTTGTTGATACTGTTCTTAACATTTTTTTGCTCCAATCCACAATAACGTTTGTATCAGTGGTGGTCAGTCCTGGTCCTGGAGAGCTACAGTCGTGTGTGTGTTTTTTTTAGGTACCTTTAAATCATTTAAACTATTCTTTATCTGTGCAGTTTAGCAAATAATGAATTCATGAATGTAACTGAGAGCACTGGTGGAATGCAAAGCCAAAGATCCTGTACCTCTCAGACCAGGGTTGCTCAACATTCTTCCGTTTGCTTTGTACTTTGTATATGATCTGATACCCTATTTGTAGGACTGAGAATGAATGCTGCATTGTTGCTGTTGCCAGCTTTGTTTCGAGAGAGGGAAAATCTGTTTGTTGTTGACCAAGTAAGTTAATTGAGCTCTACTTTTTAAATGTAGCTTAACTGAATTGATGTTTTCAATGTTAAATACAAAGTCAAATTATCATTTAGAGATATCTCAAAATGAGTTTGAGATATCTCCAAATTAATTCCTGATATCTGTAAACCATTTTGAGATATCTTAAAATATGTTAAGATATCTCTAATTATTTCAAAATATTTTAAGATATATTCAACTGATTTAAGGATATTTTGAAATATTTAAAGATATCTGTTAAATATTTAAAGGTATCTCTTAATTTGGCTTGCCATAAATGTGTACTTAATGAATTATGAGGGAGACTTGTAGGCAATTAACAGGAGTTTAAGACGTTCCTCGCTGTTTTAAGTGAGATCCGACAGTTAAAATGTTTTTAAAGGGAGGAATATTACGAAATCCCTTTAAAGTAGCCGCAGCCCCACCACACGAGCCGCCACTGCTTGTAGGTATGGTGAGATGCTGCTGAAGTACAATTTCACATAATTTATTGTTGAATAAAGTTATTAATTATTATTTTAAAATCTATACAGGTACCACCATCACCTACGCCAACTATCGTTTTCAAGGGAACAACAAGCCCATTGGCAGCAGATGACATCTCTGTTTGTGTTGATGGAATTGAGATACTCAGTGATTATCCAGGAATGGATATCACCCTTGCTGTTGAATGTATTTTTTCTCTTTATTTTTCCTTGGGCATTGAGTATCCTAAAGCTCTAAAAAATTGTCTGACTTTCATGGAAAGGTACTTCATGAAGCTGAGTATCTCTGACAAAGTACCTTTGCCAGTGTTAAAGATGTACAGTCAAATAACTGCACTTTTACTTGGGGAATAATTATATTGATCTGATGGAATGCCATTTTAACATTTAATCTGAAATTAAATGAATTTATTGTGTCAACTATTTAATTTGATTACAAAAACAGAATATTTGATATAAAAATGTAATTGTACATATAAAAAAAAGTATTTATTTTAAATGTAAATGGCTGATTAGAAAATTAATTGTTTATAACAAATGTAAATTGTTTTTAATAGAAGTTTTGATCTCAAAAAACTAATAAACATTCAGTCTTAATTTATAGATATCATAAACTCATAATAAGCTCTGATCTAAATACTGTACTGTAGCTCTTCTAATTTGTGCCACCAAAAAATGAATAAGAAAAAAGAAACCCACGTTCATCAGTTTCAATATACATTTTATCTCAGCTTTTTCAAGGTCTATTACATGTTCTTGAAAATGTATTTTGTGTAAGTTTCAGGAAAATCTGTGGGATGCATAGATTTATTTTCCAGTTTGCTGCGAGACCCTTTTTTTCACTGTGTAAATAATATGGTTTAATTATTAAAAACACACAGGTTGAATAAAACGGTGTAAAACTGTATATAACTAAACCTGAAACTACTCTAATGGTTTAACCTGTAAAAACAATAAATTGTTATATAAATGTTTAATAAATAAATTGTTGGCATCCTGAATTGAGTGATTTATCAAAGCACTTACACTTCTGAGGTTGGGGGATTCTAAAGGATGTGAAGAGCTCTTAACGGTATACATTTGTTTTTTCTCAGATGAACCAAACAACCCTCCATAGAATGTTAATTGTAAGGTTCAATAGTGTAACTCTTATGGTTCTATATTAAACCTCAATAGAAGGTTCTTCAGAGGAACCAATATGGTTCTGTATTATACCATTAATATAAGAACCATGGTGGTTCTTTATTAAACCTCTAATGCAGGGTTCTTCCAAAGAACCATTTTAAAAGGTTCCATATAGCACTTCAAAATGGTTCCAAATCTATACCAGCAGATAGAACCTTTTAGGGTTCTATATTGTACCCTTTTTTCTAAGAGTGTACTGCATAAAAAAACGAGTGTGTTGTCGTGGCAGTTGGTGATCAAAGAAATAAAACAAAATAAAATCAATAAATAATAATGTCATAGACTTAAAGTCATACCTTTGAAGTCATAATGCATTGCAAGTGTTATTAGGGAATGTTGTGCTGTGTTTTCAAGCGCTTCAATGTGACAGCGGGTGCGTTCACGGAGATCAAGAGCAACCGGAGATGAAGAGCAGCCGCCGCAGGGGAGGGATTCCATGGTAAATAGGTTACCTATTTACCATGGTATCTCTCCCCTGGGTGCGTTGTGTTTTGGTGAGCAGGAAAGCAGCGGGCGGGATGGCGAGCTTGTCCTGCTGCTCCAACACAAGCTACTTTAAGAGCCCGTACGATGCGGTCAATGGGTGAAGTTCGTCAGGAGTACTGCATAAAAAAAAAAAAAACGAGTGTGTTGTCGTGGCAGTTGGTGAGCAAAGAAATAAAACAAAATAAAATCAATAAATAATAATGTCATAGACTTAAAGTCATACCTTTGAAGTCATAATGCATTGCAAGTGTTATTAGGGAATGTTGTGCTGTGTTTTCAAGCGCTTCAATGTGACAGCGGGTGCGTTCACGGAGATCAAGAGCAGCCGGAGATGAAGAGCAGCCGCCGCAGGGGAGGGATACCATGGTAAATAGGTTACCTATTTACCATGGTATCTCTCCCCTGGGTGCGTTGTGTTTTGGTGAGCAGGAAAGCAGCGGGCGGGATGGCGAGCTTGTCCTGCTGCTCCAACACAAGCTACCTTAAGAGCCGGTACGATGCGGTCAATGGGTGAAGTTCGTCAGGAGTACTGCATAAAAAAAAAAAAAACGAGTGTGTTGTGGTGGCAGTTGGTGATCAAAGAAATAAAACAAAATAAAATCAATAAATAATAATGTCATAGACTTAAAGTCATACCTTTGAAGTCATAATGCATTGCAAGTGTTATTAGGGAATGTTGTGCTGTGTTTTCAAGCGCTTCAATGTGACAGCGGGTTCGTTCACGGAGATCAAGAGCACCCGGAGATCAAGAGCAGCCGCCGCAGGGGAGGGATACCATGGTAAATAGGTTACCTATTTACCATGGTATCTCTCCCCTGGGTGCGTTGTGTTTTGGTGAGCAGGAAAGCAGCGGGCGGGATGGCGAGCTTGTCCTGCTGCTCCAACACAAGCTACCTTAAGAGCCGGTACGATGCGGTCAATGGGTGAAGTTCGTCAGGAGTACTGCATAAAAAAAAAACGAGTGTGTTGTGGTGGCAGTTGGTGATCAAAGAAATAAAACAAAATAAAATCAATAAATAATAATGTCAT
This sequence comes from Acipenser ruthenus, assembly GCF_902713425.1. Lineage (NCBI taxonomy): Eukaryota > Metazoa > Chordata > Actinopteri > Acipenseriformes > Acipenseridae > Acipenser > Acipenser ruthenus. Next base: position 595,602 of record NW_026708790.1, read on the forward strand.
AGACTTAAAGTCATACCTTTGAAGTCATAATGCATTGCAAGTGTTATTAGGGAATGTTGTGCTGTGTTTTCAAGCGCTTCAATGTGACAGCGGGTTCGTTCACGGAGATCAAGAGCACCCGGAGATCAAGAGCAGCCGCCGCAGGGGAGGGATACCATGGTAAATAGGTTACCTATTTACCATGGTATCTCTCCCCTGGGTGCGTTGTGTTTTGGTGAGCAGGAAAGCAGCGGGCGGGATGGCGAGCTTGTCCTGCTGCTCCAACACAAGCTACCTTAAGAGCCGGTACGATGCGGTCAATGGGTGAAGTTCGTCAGGAGTACTGCATAAAAAAAAAACGAGTGTGTTGTGGTGGCAGTTGGTGATCAAAGAAATAAAACAAAATAAAATCAATAAATAATAATGTCATAGACTTAAAGTCATACCTTTGAAGTCATAATGCATTGCAAGTGTTATTAGGGAATGTTGTGCTGTGTTTTCAAGCGCTTCAATGTGACAGCGGGTTCGTTCACGGAGATCAAGAGCACCCGGAGATCAAGAGCAGCCGCCGCAGGGGAGGGATACCATGGTAAATAGGTTACCTATTTACCATGGTATCTCTCCCCTGGGTGCGTTGTGTTTTGGTGAGCAGGAAAGCAGCGGGCGGGATGGCGAGCTTGTCCTGCTGCTCCAACACAAGCTACCTTAAGAGCCGGTACGATGCGGTCAATGGTTGAAGTTCGTCAGGAGTACTGCATAAAAAAAAAAAAACGAGTGTGTTGTCGTGGCAGTTGGTGATCAAAGAAATAAAACAAAATAAAATCAATAAATAATAATGTCATAGACTTAAAGTCATACCTTTGAAGTCATAATGCATTGCAAGTGTTATTAGGGAATGTTGTGCTGTGTTTTCAAGCGCTTCAATGTGACAGCGGGTGCGTTCACGGAGATCAAGAGCAACCGGCGATGAAGAGCAGCCGCCGCAGGGGCTGCTCTTATGACTTCAAAGGTATGACTTTAAGTCTATGACATTATTATTTATTGATTTTATTTTGTTTTATTTCTTTGATCACCATGGTAAATAGGTTACCTATTTACCATGGTATCTCTCCCCTGGGTGCGTTGTGTTTTGGTGAGCAGGAAAGCAGCGGGCGGGATGGCGAGCTTGTCCTGCTGCTCCAACACAAGCTACTTTAAGAGCCCGTACGATGCGGTCAATGGGTGAAGTTCGTCAGGAGTACTGCATAAAAAAAAAAACGAGTGTGTTGTCGTGGCAGTTGGTGAGCAAAGAAATAAAACAAAATAAAATCAATAAATAATAATGTCATAGACTTAAAGTCATACCTTTGAAGTCATAATGCATTGCAAGTGTTATTAGGGAATGTTGTGCTGTGTTTTCAAGCGCTTCAATGTGACAGCGGGTTCGTTCACGGAGATCAAGAGCACCCGGAGATCAAGAGCAGCCGCCGCAGGGGAGGGATACCATGGTAATTAGGTTACCTATTTACCATGGTATCTCTCCCCTGGGTGCGTTGTGTTTTGGTGAGCAGGAAAGCAGCGGGCGGGATGGCGAGCTTGTCCTGCTGCTCCAACACAAGCTACTTTAAGAGCCCGTACGATGCGGTCAATGGGTGAAGTTCGTCAGGAGTACTGCATAAAAAAAAAAAAAACGAGTGTGTTGTCGTGGCAGTTGGTGAGCAAAGAAATAAAACAAAATAAAATCAATAAATAATAATGTCATAGACTTAAAGTCATACCTTTGAAGTCATAATGCATTGCAAGTGTTATTAGGGAATGTTGTGCTGTGTTTTCAAGCGCTTCAATGTGACAGCGGGTGCGTTCACGGAGATCAAGAGCAGCCGGAGATGAAGAGCAGCCGCCGCAGGGGAGGGATACCATGGTAAATAGGTTACCTATTTA